>NC_042984.1:9372714-9530214 GCF_901001165.1 Salmo trutta | reverse complement strand
GTATATGTTGGTCTCTGTAATGTACTGTTTGCATTGCTTTGTGTATATGTTGGTCTCTGTAATGTACTGTTTGCATTGCTTTGTGTATATGTTGGTCTCTGTAATGTACTGTTTGCATTGCTTTGTGTATAGGTTGGTCTCTCTGTAATGTACTGTTTGCATTGCTTTGTGTATATGTTGGTCTCTCTGTAATGTACTGTTTGCATTGCTTTGTGTATATGTTGGTCTCTCTGTAATGTACTGTTTGCATTGCTTTGTGTATAGGTTGGTCTCTGTAATGTACTGTTTGCATTGCTTTGTGTATAGGTTGGTCTCTGTAATGTACTGTTTGCATTGCTTTGTGTATATGTTGGTCTCTCTGTAATGTACAGTTTGCATTGCTTTGTGTATATGTTGGTCTCTGTAATGTACTGTTTGCATTGCTTTGTGTATAGGTTGGTCTCTGCAATGTACTGTTTGCATTGCTTTGTGTATATGTTGGTCTCTGTAATGTACTGTTTGCATTGCTTTGTGTATATGTTGGTCTCTCTGTAATGTACTGTTTGCATTGCTTTGTGTATAGGTTGGTCTCTGTAATGTACTGTTTGCATTGCTTTGTGTATATGTTGGTCTCTCTGTAATGTACTGTTTGCATTGCTTTGTGTATATGTTGGTCTCTGTAATGTACTGTTTGCATTGTTTTGTGTATATGTTGGTCTCTGTAATGTACTGTTTGCATTGCTTTGTGTATATGTTGGTCTCTGTAATGTACTGTTTGCATTGCTTTGTGTATAGGTTGGTCTCTCTGTAATGTACTGTTTGCATTGCTTTGTGTATATGTTGGTCTCTCTGTAATGTACTGTTTGCATTGCTTTGTGTATATGTTGGTCTCTCTGTAATGTACTGTTTGCATTGCTTTGTGTATAGGTTGGTCTCTGTAATGTACTGTTTGCATTGCTTTGTGTATAGGTTGGTCTCTGTAATGTACTGTTTGCATTGCTTTGTGTATATGTTGGTCTCTCTGTAATGTACAGTTTGCATTGCTTTGTGTATATGTTGGTCTCTGTAATGTACTGTTTGCATTGCTTTGTGTATATGTTGGTCTCTGTAATGTACTGTTTGCATTGCTTTGTGAATATGTTGGTCTCTCTGTAATGTACTGTTTGCATTGCTTTGTGTATATGTTGGTCTCTGTAATGTACTGTTTGCATTGCTTTGTGTATATGTTGGTCTCTCTGTAATGTACTGTTTGCATTGCTTTGTGTATATGTTGGTCTCTCTGTAATGTACTGTTTGCATTGCTTTGTGTATATGTTGGTCTCTGTAATGTACTGTTTGCATTGCTTTGTGTATAGGTTGGTCTCTGTAATGTACTGTTTGCATTGCTTTGTGTATAGGTTGGTCTCTGTAATGTACTGTTTGCATTGCTTGTGTATAGGTTGGTCTCTGTAATGTACAGTTTGCATTGCTTTGTGTATATGTTGGTCTCTGTAATGTACTGTTTGCATTGCTTTGTGTATATGTTGGTCTCTGTAATGTACTGTTTGCATTGCTTTGTGTATAGGTTGGTCTCTCTGTAATGTACTGTTTGCATTGCTTTGTGTATATGTTGGTCTCTCTGTAATGTACTGTTTGCATTGCTTTGTGTATATGTTGGTCTCTCTGTAATGTACTGTTTGCATTGCTTTGTGTATAGGTTGGTCTCTGTAACGTACTGTTTGCATTGCTTTGTGTATAGGTTGGTCTCTGTAATGTACTGTTTGCATTGCTTTGTGTATATGTTGGTCTCTGTAATGTACTGTTTGCATTGCTTTGTGTATATGTTGGTCTCTGTAATGTACTGTTTGCATTGCTTTGTGTATAGGTTGGTCTCTGTAATGCACTGTTTGCATTGCTTTGTGTATATGTTGGTCTCTGTAATGTACTGTTTGCATTGCTTTGTGTATATGTTGGTCTCTCTGTAATGTACTGTTTGCATTGCTTTGTGTATAGGTTGGTCTCTGTAATGTACTGTTTGCATTGCTTTGTGTATAGGTTGGTCTCTGTAATGTACTGTTTGCATTGCTTTGTGTATATGTTGGTCTCTGTAATGTACTGTTTGCATTGCTTTGTGTATATGTTGGTCTCTGTAATGTACTGTTTGCATTGCTTTGTGTATATGTTGGTCTCTGTAATGTACTGTTTGCATTGCTTTTGTGTATAGGTTGGTCTCTGTAATGTACTGTTTGCATTGCTTTGTGTATATGTTGGTCTCTTGTCATTTGTCTTATTTAGTCATTATTAGTATTATTTCTATTCTAATTTAATTGATTTATTTTGTCATTTGTAATTTATTTGTTTATTTTGGGGGGTGGGGAGGGTTGAAATACCTTTTGTCGTAGTACTCACTCTTACTGTATTGTTGTTGAATAATTGGAGAAAAAAAATGTGTGTGTGACCGATAACATTTGATTTGATTTGAGTTGTTGCCACATAATTTCAACCCCAAAAATACAATGTGATGACATTAAATCGACATGAAAAACTGATTGGTTTTGCAAAAAGTAATCAACATAAGTGAATTTCATGTTTATTTTACCTAACTTTTAACCTAAATGACAGGGTGTAAATCAAAACTGGAGTGGGTAGCTTAGCTAGCAAGTGATTTTGAGAACTAATAAACAGTGTGTAGCTTGTGCTTTATTTACGATAGTTTGACAGCTTGCAGATGATAAAGTTGTAGACATGCTATTGTTCTCAAAAATCAGTCCTGGGCACGCAGCCAGACTTTCCCAACTCAATAGACTGTATGCAGTACATTGACTAGTTTTTCATGCAAATGTTTTAACTTTAGAAATACTGCACCAAACATCTCAGCTAGATGTAAAATTGCATGACCAAGACCTCCTTGGCAAAAACAAGTAAATGAATGACACATTTCTTGATTTATCTTTTTGACCATTTTGATGAAGTGGCTATGTTGTTGCTACGGTGACTCAGGAAAAACAAACAGCAGTTCCTGCCAGGGTATGATCTACGAACATAACACACCCACATCAAACCACACCCCCAAGACAACTCTCGTTTGGCTTCAGTCATGGCCGCTAGCATTTCTTAATGAGCAATCTTCAGAAAAAAAGGCAAAATCAGGAAGTGCAGTCGCCCTTTAAATGCTGAAAAGATTGTGAAAGAGAAGTGTTTTGTGGGGTAGATCTTCTAGATGAAGGTTAACAGCATCATGCTCCTCAACTGTGTGCATATCCATACATTCTGTATACATTCAACAAGTAGACGTGGTAGAGTAGCTATCTGGCTTGGCACACTGATTATGGTTCAACAAACCTTCTTTTTTTTAGCTTGTAGCAGAATAAATCACATTGGGTACTTTACATCTAACCCATATGAGATATGGGTTGAAGAGCTGCATGGTTCTCATCTCTTCTATGTTTTATGCATAGTAAATAGATGATACATCCTGATGAACTAGCCATGTATCTCATTGGTATCAGGCCATCCTCCCTAAGGGAAATATCCCCTCATTGATCATGTCATATTTCAGTATATGTTGATTTATTTATGAGTGATGCAAATGATGCACCTATCCAGGTATGTTTGTATGAGAAACATTGTTTGCATAAAGATCCCAAGGAATGCTAGCCTGAGTGCCAGTATGTTTTCAGCTGTAATCATGTCAACTGCTTGTCACTCATTGTCATGTCAATGTTTGGCTTAACAATGACAGCAATGGAGTTGGCATGAGCGCAAACTGATCTGGGACCAGGTTAAAAGAACTCTGGAATTTACTAAGGTGATACATGTCAGTGTTTTAGCATGGACTGAGACCCTCATTGCGTTATCAATCAATCAAACTTTATTTATACAGCACATTTCTGACAATAAATCAAACGAAACAATAGAAGAATCACAGTTTGTAAAGACAATTTCTTTTGATACAAATCGTCACTGCTTGATGAAAACCTCTTATCTTCAAAACAGAGACTTTTCAGGAAATTGAAAATGTACCATATTTTTCTATTAACAAACATACAATTGTAAAACTTAAGAAGCTATTTTGAATACATTTTCTTGTTCCTAGAGTCATGAAATGTTTAGAGTACATTGAGGTTAGTTACTGCTTTAAATAAATATATAAAAATAAATCAAAAATTGTAAAAATGTAGTTATGAGATTTTCATCAGACAGCGACAAAATATAAAATGAAGATAGGCAAGAATAAAATTAAGAGACAAATTCAAATAGGTTTAGTCATCATGGCTTCAACTAAATTATTGGCTGCTTCTGTGAATCAGTATCACAAAGTACATTTTTTTTGCCGGGCCATTATTTGTGTTTTACATTCTGATGGAGTGAGCCCTCAAAAGCCTGTCAAGGAACATATTGTACATAGTAGTGTTGGGTGATGAGGTGGAGTGGGAGATATTGTCATACGATGCTGCCCCCTGGTGGGCAACGCAAAATAAGTCAGTCTGACTTCTAACACAGAGTACACCATAGGTTATGCTGCTCCCTCTATTGGCTGAGAGGACGTACTGAGAGAGCCCTCTGTGGTAGGCCTACACGGACAGTTTCTTTTAAATGATTATTTCTTGACAGCTAATTAAAGTCCTTCTGTTGTGAGCACAAATAACATTCTTCCATATCTAGGTTACTTTTGGTGAAATAACAAGAGAAGAAAGATTCTTTTTTGTACTGACCGGCCTTGATTTGGCCCAGAAATAGATGTCCAAGATTGGTCCAGATTTGTTCCATCTGGACCGGCCTTGAGGCAAGTCGTAATTTTGATTAAGATATTAATCAGACAGATGATATGCCTATTTGTGGGGCACTTTGTAAATGGACAGTGACAGAATTCAGAACATGGGCCGTTCTTACAGTATTCTCCCTATACACCAAGTCAGAAACGTAGGATAAATAACGGGGGCATATAAGCAGACAATGAAAGCTTTTACAATATTCGATGATGACATTTCACTAAAACAGGCTATAGGCTACATGTGCACCACCAAGTCAGAACAGTAGGCTAAGTTATGAGGGTAAAAGGACCAAATTATTAGGGTGAGACACATGGGCTACTAACAGCTTACTACAAAACATAAACTTAGTATTACTTTCTTAGCTAAAGTGTACGTATATCCCTGGCATATTACATAATTTATGCAGCAGCATACAAGACATAGGCTTATTAACTGTAGTAATTTTTTTACCATTATTGTGCTGTGCCCACTTAAACAGGAAGGTGGAACAGCAGTCGTTGTGGGCAAACTTTGTCATCAAACTTTGTCATCAAAGTCTGTCATTCTCTGCATTTATGATGCTTTCAAGACAACTGGGAACTCTGGGAAAAAACAAGGTTGAATCACGACTTCAGTGATCTTCAGGTCAAAAAGTCAGAGCTCTCGAAAAAGACTTGAGTTTCTTGTTATTTTCAGTTCCCAGTTGTTTTGAACCCGGCAGAAGTCATGCTGGACTGACAGCACGGCCAATGAATTCAACCTTTTCTGGCCTATGGTGTTGTGTGGGAATATTTATCCTTTTAAGAGACAATTTCAGACAGATGTTTTTAATCCTTAAACCCAGACTTGGACCACACACCCTCTCTACAGAATAGCAGGCAGGGGAAGCAAAATAGTGATTGCTTTGCATCACAGTTAGCAACCGATTCCTTCCAAATCACAAATTGTTGAATTCGCGATTTCCGACTTGTTGTGTAATGTTTATGTCCAATGGCCGATGAGCACCGATACGTTTTATCTATAATTTCTCTTGATATGACAACGATTGAAAAGGATTTGCCAGTAAATTGTCGATGTGATTCACGATGATGACTGCTTGTCGAGATTGCTAGTTAAGATTTTGAAAGTTACATGATCAGTCCAATCAAAACTACGATAGATATAACGTGATTTGACATCATTTTATCTGTGGCCAATTACCTTGAGGCTTCTTGGAAGGGCACTTCTAATGTATAGCAGTACCCAAGGGGGCTTGAACTGCCTGGATCGCCCTGTAGATTCTGTGGTGGTGTAGTATCCCCATGAGTGACAGAACACTGAGCAAATCACAGTGCAACTAAAGAAGATTACCAATGCCTACACTTGGTATATTCTGCTGGCTACCCCTCCACCACAGAAAGCACTGAGCTAGGCTTAAACACCTGCATTTTGGAGCTGCCTTACTCAAGAAAGAGACCATGTTTGTATGCGGCTTTATTAACTCAATATATATATTTCTTTACATTGTTTGCAAATTGATGTGTGACATGAATTAATACCAAAATAACATATAAAACAGGCACACACACACACACACACACACACACACACACACACACACACACACACACACACACACACACACACACACAGACACACACACACACACAGACACACAAACAAAAAAAGACGGGTCGCCAATGAAACCCCATGAATGACGGGTCCCCTCTGATATGGAACTGGTCCCCTCTTTGCGGCTCCACTCTTCTGGGAAGGCTTTCCACTAGATGTTGGGATATTGCTGTGGGGACTTGCTTCCATTCAGCCACAAGAGCATTAGTGAGGTCTGGCGCTGATGTTAGGCGATTAGGCCTGGCTCGCAGTTGACGTTCCAATTCATCCCAAAGGTGTTCGATGGGGTTGAGGTCAGGGCTCAGTGCAGGCCAGTCAAGTTCTTCCACACCAATCTTGACAAACCATTTCTGTATGGACCTCGCTTTGTGCATGGGGGCATTGTCATGCTGAAACAGGAAAGGGCCTTCCCCAAACTGTTGCCACAAAGTTGGAAGCACAGAATCGTCTACAACTTTAGGATCTGCAAGCTGTCAAACTATCGTAAATACAGCACAAGCTACACACTGTTTATTAGTTCCCAATAAAATTTGCAGGCTAAGCTACCCACTGGACATAGACGTCAGTTCAACATCTAAAGTTTTGATTAAAACCCTGTCATTGGATTTAGGTTAAAAGTTAGGTAAAATAAATGTGAAATGACCTTACGTTGATGACTTTTTGCAAAGCTAATCAGTTTTCCATGTTGATTCAACGTCATCACATAGAATTTTTGTTGTTGAAATGATGTGGAAACAACATTGATTCAACCAGTTTGTGTCAAGTGGGTAGCTAAGTTCCAACTCTGTGTTTGTCAATGAAGTTAGCAACTAGCAGGCACATTGAGCAGCCAGGCCACAATCAGCTTATCAAGTCACTGGCGAGTGGCGACGTGTGCTTTGGCGCCGTTTAGTTGTTTACAACATTCTCACTATCTGTTACCAGTGTGCCTTTGTCTGGCAGTGTTTCATAGGGAATCATGTTACAAAACAGGTCACGGGGGACACAAGGTGCTTGTGAATGAGTTTTGGAATATTGACAAGTTGCAGTTGGGATACAAGTGCACTCTAATCGTCTCAATTCTAATTTTGCCTCAAAAAGTGGTAGACTCGAGTGATTGACACTATCCACCACATCAGCAAGTGGCCGCTCCATAAAAGGCTTTGGGCCAAGGGTTATTTCAACATAACATTGACGACATGTTGTCTTATGTAAACAAGTCTGAGGCGCTGCGTAATGGGCAGATCTGTCTCACTGTCTGGAGGTTCTGGCTGCTATGATTAGCAGCTGATAGAGGGCAATCAGCACATCTGCTTCGTTCAGGTTAGTGGGCACTGGGCAAGTGGGCATGACTGCAATCCACACCCAGCCATCTAGTAAGTTGTGACGAACTGACTTATAAAACTCAGTTTCGGACGAGACTGACTTTATGAGCATAATTATTCTATTTACACTTTGTAGTCAATGTTGACACTAGATTTCATGTTTCTGACTCATATTGATGCCACATAGGCTGTTTAAAACCAGAGAAGTTGGTTCTAAGGTGCAGTTGACCTTTAAAGGTTAATCCAAACATGTCGGTTATTAAAGGTCATACTGTTATGCTCATGAATAATCCCCCTGATTAATGAATTAGCCTCTCACTCTCTCTCTCTCTCTCTTTCTGTCTCTCTCTCTCTCTCTCTCTCTGAGACATTGTGACTTGACACAACATGCTCATGCTCTTTACAGGCGATTTAAAAGGATAGATATGCTTTGCCAAAGTGGGTGGGGTTATATCCTGCCAGTTTGGCCCTGTCCGGGGCCCCTCTTGTCATAGCCTCCAGTATTTATGCTGCAGTATTTCATGTGTCGGGGGCCAAGGGTCAGTCTGTTATATCTGGAGTATTTCTCCTGTCTTAACCGGTGTCCTGTGTGAATTCAAGTATGCTCTCTCTAATTCTCTCTCTCTTTCTCTCTCTTTCTTTCTCTCTTTCTCTCTTTCTCTCTTTCTTTCTCTCTCTCTGAGGACCTCAGCCCTAGGACCATGCCTCAGAACTACCTGGCTTGATGACTCCTTGCTGTCCCCAGTCCACCTGGCCGTACTGCTGCTCCAGTTTCAACTGTTCTGCCTGCGGCTATGGAACCGTGACCTGTTCACCGGATGTGCTACTTGTCCCAGACCTGCTGTTCTCAACTCTCTAGAGACAGCAGGAGCAGTAGAGATACTCTGAATGATCGGCTATGAAAAGCCAACTGACATTTACTCCTGAGGTGCTGACCTGTTGCAACCACTTTGATTATTATTATTTGACCCTGCTGGTCACCTATGAACATTTGAACATCTTGGCCATGTTCTGTTATAATCTCCACCCGGCACAGCCAGAAGAGGACTGGCCACCCCTCATAGGCTGGTTCCTCTCTAGGTTTCTTCCTAGGTTCTGGCCTTTCTGGGGAGTTTTTCCTAGTCACCGTGCTTCTACATCTGCATTGCTTGCTGTTTGGGTTTTTAGGCTGGGTTTCTGTACAGCACTTTGTGACATCAGCTGATGTAAGAAGGGCTTTATAAATAAATTTGAATGATATATATACAATATAAGTGAAAGTGTTTTTCCCCTTCTGTTTTGTGGTGCATTTAAAACATCCATGATATTCATGTTTAACCAACCTGTATTTACCAGTTGTCTCTCTCGGAGCTGTGAGGGGAACGGCACCTCCGTACCTTCAGGCTCTGATCAGGCCCTACACCCAAACAAGGGCACTGCGTTCATCCACCTCTGGCCTGCTCGCCTCCCTACCTCTGAGGAAGCACAGTTCCCGCTCAGCCCAGTCAAAACTGTTTCCTGCTCTGGCACCCCAATGGTGGAACAAGCTCCCTCACGACGCCAGGACAGCGGAGTCAATCACCACCTTCCGGAGACACCTGAAACCCCACCTCTTTAAGGAATACCTGGGATAGGATAAAGTAATCCTTCTAACCCCCCCCCCCTAAAAGATTTAGATGCACTATTGTAAAGTGGTTGTTCCACTGGATATCATAAGGTGAATGCACCAATTTGTAAGTCGCTCTGGATAAGAGCGTCTGCTAAATGACTTAAATGTAAAAATGTAAATGTCTCTCTGTGTCACCTTACAGCAAGCTACAGCTCCTTCCCTATGGAGAGTGCTAACAGCACCTACAGCAGTGGCTACTCCAGTGGTTTCGGCGGTGGATACGGCAGTGGATACGGCAGTGGATATGGCGGTGGATACAGTGGCAGCAACTACAGCTCCGGTAGCGGCTACGGTGGCGGCAGCACCTCCAACGTCACCACCCAGAACAAGAAGAGTGTCGTCATCAAGATGATCGAGACCAAGGATGGAAAAGTTGTCTCTGAGACCTCCGAAGTGGTTGATGATTGAGCGGCTGGATAATGCCCTTTTGTCTACCCTCTTGATCACCATTCCACTACAGTGTAACAATTAAAGTCAAAGGCAAACAATGTTACATGAGCACAAATAAAACTAAATGCTTGCAGGAAATTAGCAAAAAATGAAGTTGCAACTTGTAGAACATTCTGTCCAAACCTCTGCAACCTTGTTAACTGTAAAGAGGGCCATTCTCTGAGTTCAGTTGCATGAAATGGATGATAATGTGTACTGTCCATGACAAGCATTGCTCAGAGTGGGTGTGAATGTGACAGTGCAGCACCAGTGTTCTTGGTCAACCTGTCTAAAATGTCTGCTATGCTAGATAGTAGTGCATGTCTTCCCTGTTGTGTTCTGTTGGACCCCAAAGAAGCTTCCCACTGTTGCCTGAAGTGCTGTTTTTGCTACCAAACAATTAAATGTGTTTTTACTGAAAACTTATTTTGTTGTGTGAGTTTCACGTCTTTATTCCTGCAAAATCAAATTCTTGTAAAAGTTTCTCCCAACATGGGTTTCATACATAGTCTCAGTCGGTATGAAGTCAGTACTGAGATAATGCTGGTAAAACTGAAAAGGAAGGAGACAGAGAATCATCTGGTGGTAGAAAAGGAGAAGACACACGTTGAGGGTGATATGCACAGCACCTAAACAAACTACTTCACACCTGCACACAAGCCTTTCTTCAGCTATCATACTGTATTGCATTCCATTCCTTTCTTCGGGTTTAATACTGTATTGCATTCCTTTCCCTTGGCTGTTATACTGTATTGCATTCCATTCCAGCATGCTAAAGTGTTCTGGAAAGAAAGAAAGAAAGAAAGAAAGAAAGAAAGAGAGAAAGAAAGAAAGAAAGAAAGAAAGAAAGAGAGAAAGAAAGAAAGAAAGAAAGACAGAAGGGATACAGGTCTATTTTTCATGACCATAACTGAGTAAATAATTGGCGTAATAAGACCAATAATGTCTAAAAACGTCCTTAATTCTATAGCTAGAAAACTCATTGATATCTCCAGGAGTGATAAGTTAAAAAAAGATATATTTAACTGTTGTGGTCTAATACTGTATTTTTGCTAGCTAGGGCCATCTACTTTAAGTGCTGCCTGTTTTCCCAGCGGCCTACTTGGTGTGTTAACTACTGACTGCTCGTTATTTGCAGATAGTTGTTGACACATCAACCAGGATTAAGGGGCAGAGCAATTTGTGACTTGTTTTGGTAATCAGTGGCTGTATTGGAGGGGGAGTGGTTTCACCTCTCCTAGGCAATCAGCAAAACTATTTTCCACCTCCTCCTCCTGTAACGCCCTGGCCATAGAGAGGGTTTTTTTGTTCTTTAATTTGGTTAGGCCAGGGTGTTACATTGGGTGGGTGTTCTATGTTCTTTTTCTAGGTTTTTTGTATTTCTTTGTTTTGGGCCTTGTGTGACTCCCAATCAGGCACAGCTGAAGTTCGTTGTTGTTGATTGGGAGTCACACATAAGGAGCAGGTTTTCCCTTTGGGTTTTGTGGGGGATTGTTTTCTGTCTCGTTCGTTTTGACCAGACAGGACTGTTAGCTTTCGTTGCTGTTTGATGTTTTGTTATTAGTGGTTCATTTTATTAAATATTTATAATGAATCCACAACCTCCGCTGCATCTTGGTTTTCTTGCGACGACAGCGTTACAGAATCCCCCACCAAGAAATGGACCAAGCAGCGGAGGAAGGAGAAGAGCTATCGGGACTCATGGACATTGAAAAAAATGGAGAGGATCGTTCAGGATTCCTGGAGATGGGTGGAATTGCTCGATGGAGGTGGACCGTGGGCTCAGGCTGGGGATTATCGCCGCCCGCAGTGGGAGATCGAGGCGGTGAGAGCTGAGAGGCGCTGGTACGAAGAGAGGGAGTGCAACGGACACGGGAGGCAGCCCCCCCCAAAAAAATTGGGGGGCACACGGGAGATTGGCGGAGTCAGGCGGTAGACCTGAGCCAACTCCCCGTGCTTACAGGAGGCAGCGCAGTACTGGTCAGGCACCGTGTTATGCGGTAAAGCGCACGGTGTCCCCAGTACGCGTTGATAGCCCGGAGCGCAACATGCCAGCCCCCCGCAAGTGCCATGCGAGAGCAGGCATCGAGCCAGGACGGGTTGTGCCAGCTCAGCGCGTCTGGTCTCCAGTGCGCCTCCTCGGTCCAGGTTATTACATTTACATTTACATTTAAGTCATTTAGCAGACGCTCTTATCCAGAGTTCTTTATTTTGGTTAGGCCATAATCCATAGTTATGTTCAAATATCCTCTGTTTTGTTCGTGCGTTCAAGACACTATCCGAAGGGTGACGAAGGGTGACGAGCCCGACGCGTTTCGTGACAAAACATTTCTAAATATTCCATTAACGTACTTCGAAGCATGTCAACCGCTGTTTAAAATACATTTTTATGCGATTTTTCTCGTAAAAAAGCAATAATATTCCAACCGGGAAACCCTGTTTTCGTTCAAAGACTAAATATCTAAAATGGACTCTTCTCGTGCACGCGCGCCCCTGTCTCATTGTTCTCTGATCGACCACTATCCAAATGCGCTACTGTTTTTCAGCCATGGCCTGCAAAGTCATCATTCAACGTTCTGCCGCCTTCTGAGAGCCTATGGGAGCCGTAGGAAGTGTCACGTTACAGCAGAGGTCCTCAGTTTTCAATAAAGAGAGTGTAGAAAGCCAAGAAATGGTCAGAGAGGGCACTTCCTGTAAGGAATCTTCTCAGGTTTTTGCCTGCCATATGAGTTCTGTTATACTCACAGACACCATTCAAACAGTTTTAGAAACTTTAGGGTGTTTTCTATCCAAATCAAACAATTATATGCATATTATAGTTTCTGGGCAGTAGTAATAACCAGATTAAATTGGGTACGTTTTTTATCCGGCCGTGCAAATACTGCCCCCTACCCTAGAGAGGTTATCCTGCGCCGGCGTTGTGCACTGGGTCTCCAGGGCGCTGGGAGGGTCCAGTTCGCCCAATGCCTGCTCTCCACCCGTGCCGGGCCAAAGTGGGCATTCAGCCTGGAGTAAGCGTGTCGAGCGTCCGTACCAGAACTACAGTGCTCCCCCACAGCCCGGTTTATCCTGTGCCTCCTCCTCGGACCAGGCCTCCAGTGGGTCTCCCCATCCTTGTCCGTCCTGTGCCTCCTCCTAGGTCCAGGCCTCCAGTGGGTCTCCCCGTCCTGGTCCGTCCTGTGCCTCCTCCCAGGACTAGGCCTCCAGAGTGGCCCGCTTGTCAGGAGCTGCCAGAGTTGCCCGCTTGTCAGGAGCTGCCAGAGTGGCCCGCTTGTCAGGAGCTGCCAGAGTGGCCCGCTTGTCAGGAGCTGCCAGAGTGGCCCGCTTGTCAGGAGCTGCCAGAGTGGCCCGCTTGTCAGGAGCTGCCAGAGTGGCCCGCTTGTCAGGAGCTGCCAGAGTGGCCCGCTTGTCAGGAGCTGCCAGAATGGCCCGCTTGTCAGGAGCTGCCAGAGTGGCCCGCTTGTCAGGAGCTGCCAGAGTGGCCCGCTTGTCAAGAGCTGCCAGAGTGCCCGCTTGTCAGGAGCTGCCAGAGTGGCCCGCTTGTCAGGAGCTGCCAGAGTGGCCCGCTTGTCAGGAGCTGCCAGAGTGGCCCGCTTGTCAGGAGCTGCCAGAGTGGCCCGCTTGTCAGGAGCTGCCAGAGTGGCCCGCTTGTCAGGAGCTGCCAGAGTGGCCCGCTTGTCAGGAGCTGCCAGAGTGGCCCGCATGTCAGGAGCTGCCAGAGTGGCTCGCCTGTCCGGATCTGCCAGAGTGGCTCGCCTGTCCGGATCTGCCATCGCCGCATGCCAGCCGGGCGCAGCCATCGCCGCCCGCCAGCCGGGCGCAGCCAGGATCGTCCGCCAGCCGGGCTCAGCCATGGCCACCCGCCAGCCGGGCGCAGCCAGGGTCATCCGCCTGGCGGGCGCAGCCATCGCCGCCCGCCATCCGGGCGCAGCCAGGGTCGTCCGCTAGCCAGGCGCAACAAGGGTCACCCGCTAGCCGGGCGAAGTCAAGGTCGCCCACCAGACCTTCGGCGCGGCCAGGTGCGACACCTAAGAGGGCGACGCCAAGGGTGGGGCAGAGGCCACGTCCCGCACCTGAGCCGCCGCCGTAAGAAGGCCCACTCGGACCCTCCCCTTCAGTGTCAGGTTTTGCGGCCGGAGTCCGCACCTTGGGGGGGGGGGGGTACTGTAACGCCCTGGCCATAGAGAGGGGTTTTTTGTTCTTTATTTTGGTTAGGCCAGGGTGTTACATTGGGTGGGCGTTCTATGTTCTTTTTCTAGGTTTTTTGTATTTCTTTGTTTTGGGCCTTGTGTGACTCCCAATCAGGCACAGCTGAAGTTCGTTGTTGTTGATTGGGAGTCACACATAAGGAGCAGGTTTTCCCTTTGGGTTTTGTGGGGGATTGTTTTCTGTCTCGTTCGTTTTGACCAGACAGGACTGTTAGCTTTCGTTGCTGTTTGATGTTTTGTTATTAGTGGTTCATTTTATTAAATATTTATAATGAATCCACAACCTCCGCTGCATCTTGGTTTTCTTGCGACGACAGCCGTTACACCTCCTTCCTTAATACTCCACCCCCTCCCCCTCCTTCCTCCCTCTATGCGGACGACTTTGTCAACCATTTTGAAAAGTAGGTTGACGACATCCACTACTCATTCACTCAGCCTATTGAGTCCACTGGTCTCACTCACAAAGAATTACCATATGCCTTGACCTCTTTCTCCCCTCTCTCTAGATGACATTCTGAGACTAGTGAGGTCTGGCCACCCGGCAACCTGCCAGCTCAACCCTATTCCCACCTCCCTTCTCCAGACCCTCTCTGGAGACCTTCTCCTATTCCTCACTTCTCTCATCAACTCATCCCTGACCAATGGCTGTGACCCTCTGACTTCAAAATGGCTTTTGCTCCCCTCCTCAAGAAACCAACACTCAACTCATCTGACGTCAAAAACTATAGATCTGTATCCTTTCTTTCTTTCTTTCTTTCTTTCTTTCTTTCTTTCTTTCTTTCCAGAACACTTGAGCATGCTGGAATGGAATGCAAAACAGTATTACAGCTGAAGAAAGGAATGGAATGCAATACAGACTAACAGCCAATGAAAGAAATGGAATGCGATACAGACTAACAGCCAATGAAAGAAATGGAATGCAATACAGTATAACAGCTGAAGAAATGAATGGAATGCAATACAGTTTAACAGCCGAAGAAAGGAATGGAATGCAATACAGTATTACACCTGGAGAATGGAATGCAATACAGTATAACAGCCAAGGGAAAGGAATGCAATACAGTATTAAACCCGAAGAAAGGAATGGAATGCAATACAGTATGATAGCTGAAGAAAGGCTTGTGTGCAGGTGTGAAGTAGTTTGTTTAGGTGCTGTGCATATCACCCTCAACGTGTGTCTTCTCCTTTTCTACCACCAGATGATTCTCTGTCTCCTTCCTTTTCAGTTTTACCAGCATTATCTCAGTACTGACTTCATACCGACTGAGACTATGTATGAAACCCATGTTGGGAGAAACTTTTACAAGAATTTGATTTTGCAGGAATAAAGACGTGAAACTCACACAACAAAATAAGTTTTCAGTAAAAACACATTTAATTGTTTGGTAGCAAAAACAGCACCTCAGGCAACAGTGGGAAGCTACTTTGGGGTCCAACAGAACACAACAGGGAAGACATGCACTACTATCTAGCATAGCAGACATTTTAGACAGGTTGACCAAGAACACTGGTGCTGCACTGTCACATTCACACCCACTCTGAGCAACGCTTGTCATGGACAGTACACATTATCATCCATTTCATGCAACTGAACTCAGAGAATGGCCCTCTTTACAGTTAACAAGGTTGCAGAGGTTTGGACAGAATGTTCTACAAGATGCAACTTCATTTTTTGCTAATTTCCTGCAAGCATTTAGTTTTAGTACAGAATAAGAAAAGGCATAAGACACACAGTATGAACAAGAAAAATATTCTGTGGTCCCCTTAAAATCTTTGGTTGGATTAAAACTGTTTATTGCTTAACAGCCACATTTATATTTGTGCTCATGTAACATTGTTTGCCTTTGACTTTAATTGTTACACTGTAGTGGAATGGTGATCAAGAGGGTAGACAAAAGGGCATTATCCAGCCGCTCAATCATCAACCACTTCGGAGGTCTCAGAGACAACTTTTCCATCCTTGGTCTCGATCATCTTGATGACGACACTCTTCTTGTTCTGGGTGGTGACGTTGGAGGTGCTGCCGCCACCGTAGCCGCTACCGGAGCTGTAGTTGCTGCCACTGTATCCACCGCCGTATCCACTGCCGTATCCACTGCCGTATCCACCGCCGAAACCACTGGAGTAGCCACTGCTGTAGGTGCTGTTAGCACTCTCCATAGGGAAGGAGCTGTAGCTTGCTGTAAGGTGACACAGAGAGAGACAACTGGTAAATACAGGTTGGCTAAACATGAATATCATGGATGTTTTAAATGCACCACAAAACAGAAGGGGAAAAACACAGGGTTTTATTTTGACAAAAGTGTCTGCTAAATGGTGTGAGGAAGGCATGTACTTACAGCTCTGTTTGGAGATGTTGATGGACTGGATACCAGTTGCTATCCTGGTTGTGAAAATAAGACCAATTGAAAATGTTAGTTTCTGGTAATATACAGTATTTCCATTGCTATATAATACTGTACTTTCAAGCTGACGTGTACTATTTTCATGGATGTCAATATCTCACCTGTCCTCCTCTCCCTCCAGCAGCTTCCTGTAGGTGGCGATCTCAATGTCCAGGGCCAGTTTGACATTCATCAGCTCCTGGTATTCTCTGATCTGCCGGGCCATGTCCTGCTTGGCTCTCTGGAGGGCATCCTCCAGGTCCCTGATGCGGAGCTTGGCGTCCTTCACCGCCATCTCCCCGCGCTCCTCAGCCTCGGCGATCTGGTTCTCCAGGTTGGCACGCTAACACAAGACGAAGGCACGGCATGTCATCATTTCTGCTTATAATCAAATTGTTAATGCCTTTGGAAAATAGTATATTCTGTCAACATCACGTGAGTCTACATGTCACAAATCTAACACTTAAGATGGTACTTTATTAGCACTGAGAGTCTTGGTTGTGTACCTGTCCCTTGACGGAGTCGATCTCAGACTGCAGTCTCTGGATCATGCGGTTCAGATCAGCGATCTCTGTCTTGGTGGATCTCAGGTCATCTCCATATCTGGTGGCAGATGTCTGCATTTCCTCATACTAAACAT
This sequence comes from Salmo trutta, assembly GCF_901001165.1. Classification (NCBI taxonomy): domain Eukaryota; kingdom Metazoa; phylum Chordata; class Actinopteri; order Salmoniformes; family Salmonidae; genus Salmo; species Salmo trutta. The sequence goes on along the minus strand of NC_042984.1, from coordinate 9,513,278 downwards.
CCAACAGGAAGAAAGCAGAGGGTTCGTTAGTCGGTGGTCGGTGTGGAAAACACGTGACTTTACATCAACTTTTTCAGTGTACTGAAAGGCTATTAGCAGCCCTGAACATAGCGGCCAAAGGGAGAAAACATGTTTGGCTACTATAGAGGAACCCATTACTATACCTTGCTCTTGTACCACGTCTCAGCCTCGGCCCGGCTCTTGTTGGCGATGTCCTCATACTGGGCACGCACTTCAGCCACGATGGAGTCCATGTCCAGGTTACGGCTGTTGTCCATCTCAACCACCACTGAGGTGTCCTTAATCTGTCCCTGCAGCTCACGCAGCTCCTGGAGAGAGAGAAGGAGAGAGAGAGAGAAGGAGAGAGAGAGAGAGAGAGAAGGAGAGAGAGAGGAGAGAGAGATTGAGAGAGAGAGAAGGAGAGATAGAGAGAAGGAGAGATAGAGAGAGAGAGGAGAGAGAGATTGAGAGAGAGAGAAGGAGAGAGAGAGGAGAGAGAGATTGAGAGAGAGAGAAGGAGAGATAGAGAGAAGGAGAGATAGAGAGACCATAAAACACTTGGCCTATTACAGACAAGACTTTCAGCCTACCTCAGAGATGACAAACCAACCAGATTGATTCCAGCAGTTTGACTTCAAAGTTAAGATGCCTAACAGATGTCAGTAAAACTGCAGATCCAGCATGAGAGAGAGAGACCCATTCCAGTGTATACAACAAACAACACCATATGCCATAACTCAATAAATAAATAAAAGCAAAAAACAAATCCAGGCGGTTGTTGGAAGCTGCCAACAACACATCTGGTTATAATGAATGAGTGTCTAATTAAGAACTGAAGAGTCAATAATATCTTCCTAATTAAGGACTGAATAGTTGTTGTAATAATTTCCTAGCAGGTAAGGTAGATAGATGGAGTCGGGTATATTATATAAGGTTATGGCTTGAGGTATTTATTTTGAACTCAACTGTTATGGAGTAATGTAAACAGGAAGTAGCTAAGTGATGAGCTCAGTGCCATACCTCCTCATAGATCTGCCTCAGGAAGTTGATTTCATCTGTTAGGCTCTCCAACTTAGCCTCCAGCTCAACCTTGTTCATGTAGGCCTCGTCCACATCCTGAGAGGGACATCCACAATCCATATGTTAACAAGATGACAACAAGAGAAAGCCAGAAAAACTGATGGGATAAAATCTTAAGTAGCTAACCTTCTTGATAAGCACAAAGTCGTTTTCACACTCGGTGCGCTTGTTGATCTCATCTTCATACCTGGGGAGAAGATTGAGAGCAATGTTAGCTTTAGTTCAGATATGAATATATTCAACATTCGATTTTATATATTTCAATGTCATAATTGTAACTATTTATTATTATGGTATAGTAATAGAGTTAATATACCGTTTTCACACTAGGGGGCATGAGTGCTGCGTTCACAACAACTATGCCTGGGAATCATTTTCTACTCTGCACTCTTCAATCTGGGCTGAGATTGTGAGGTGTTTCTTTATTTTGTGTTATTTCCTCCTGAGGACACAGACTGCAAATGTGCTCATATCATTTGTCAGGACTGACAGATTGGCGGCACTGGTGTGTGTTCCGTTGCCATGATGCAGCGATCTGTGTAAGCGAAGCTGAAAGATCCAGTCATCTAAATGACTTTCACCTCCAGTCAAGTAAAATCTAATGTTTCCTCCAGGACATGCCAGTTCAGTGTAGTAATCCCTACGATGTGAAGAGAATGGACTATAGTTGGGTGTTGTCCATCTATAGTACTGAGATTACACAATACTGGTGTGTCCTATGTTACTGATTAAATTAAAAACTCCCTCTACTAACAGGCTTTCCCTGATCCTTTACTGCACCCCTCCAATGCTACTATGAACCTGGCCAGGCAGAGGCCCAAGCAAAGTCATTTCTGAAAATGTGGCTGACGACATCTGCTAATTAAAGGCAGAGACATGAATAGCGAACTCACTTGTTCTTGAAGTCTTCCACCAGGCCCTGCATGTTGTGCAGGTCCGCCTCCAGCTTCATCTTGTCGTTGCCCAGGCCGTCCAGCTGTCTGCGCAGGTTGGAGATGTAAGCCTCGAACATGGCGTCGATGTTGGAGCGGGTGGTGGTCTGTCCCTGGAGGAGGTTCCACTTGGTCTCCAGCATCTTGTTCTGCTGTTCCAGGAAGCGTACCTGTGTGTTGTGCAAGAGGGGGTAGATGTTGATTCATTTGATAAGCACATTGATCACCAGTTTATCACATTATCACAATATATTGTTCCAATTCTGGACTTTTCTCTGTTCTACCATAAAAGGGCACCATAAAAGGAACATCGATGGTGGGTTAACATGACTCATCCATGACTATCCTCATATCATCCTCATGTGAACTTTCTAATCCTCCAATGGAGCTTGTGGGGACGGCTGTTTTGAGGATAGACCTAGCAAGCAATTTTTCCAAGGAAGCTATGATGTGCATCCTGACAGGAGGCAGAGGGGGGAGATGGAAAGAGCTGGGGATAGAGTTATTTAGACATCCTCCATGTTTTTCCTGTTTTAAAAGGGCGCGGTCGGGAGGTGGGGCGACCGCCCGCCTGAGAGAGAATTGAGAGGAACGTGACAAAGCTAGACGGGGCCCAATCCAACCAACTAGAAGGTAAATATTTAACTGCAGTATACAGGTAGGTGTAGTGGGGGAGGGGGAGAGCATGTTGGTTCATCTATAATAGGGGGATAAATAGACGGCTGTCAGTGGACATTGCTCCTGACTGAACCTCAGGAATTATCATAAAATGGCTGCCTCAACTGCAATTAGATTAGAGTCGATACTTAGAAATAATTAGGAAAGGGAATTGTTATCACAAGATTAAAAAGGAGGGGCCATCTGCAAACTATTATCTATTACCTTTAGAAACATGCAGCGGTAAAATCCCTTTCTGATTAGTTTTGTTCCTTGTTATGTAACCAATCCACTGGTGTTAGCCAGAACATGAAAGCAGTTGCCCTTTTTAAATATTAAGCCAGTGGAGCAGGCTAGGCATGTGGGACAGATAGGTCAGTAGAGAAGCTATTAAGAAAACACCCCCAGGCATCAATTATACTAAAGCAAAATGAAACATTGCTATCACTTTTAAATGTTATGTATTGATGTTTGACCGTGTTCCGATGTTGCCCTCCATGTTTTTGTATAGACTACCCTTTCAATGAATTTCATTCCATTGTTCAAAGACTTGTTAAGAATATAAAAAGTATCTAAACGTAACAATGATGGTGATGACAAAATGGCCCTGTCTGTGTTCCAGGAGTATGACCTTTTTTGGAGTGTCCAGCACACCCCTCCGCAGGGGCAGGGCCACACCCTCCCACAGGGGCAGGGCCACACCCTCCCACAGGGGCGGGCCACACCCCTCCGCAGGGGTAGGGTAGGCAGCCATTCCCAAGGTAAACCAGATCACTAGCTACCCTAACCAGAGACAGACATACCCTTCTGTAGAAACTCTCTACCCCACCCCACCCTGCTGCACTTCTGTTTTCATCATTATAAAAGGACAATTACTGAAAAACCATTAGATGTGAATTCTTGAGGCCCCAGAGAAAACTAGCACAAGCAGTTTGCTTGACCGCTTTCAGTCTTAGACAAGTCTAGATTTTCTTCCCTTTTCCAAGCTGATGAGTTTGCTTGTGCGTGTATTCAACTTAACACACTGTAACAGATCTCCCATGGCGTGTACCAGCATTTCACAAAGTGGACTTTTCTATAGATCTTCTCCATTGTTCCACATTCATTACACAACAGACACGTCAGCATTGTAATAGCTAATAGAGATAGATTCATAAAATCCCACAGATTGTCTGTACTCTGTACTTCCCTTTTTCATTCAAAGTCTAAAGTTTTATAGCAGTTTAAGCTCATGGCAAAGTTCATTGTCAGAGATATTGATAGACACCGATAGAAATACAGACAGACAGATGTACAGGGACAGGTTACCAGGACTGACCTTATCAATGAAGGAGGCGAAGCGGTTGTTGAGGCCTTTGATCTGTTCTTTCTCATTGGTGCGGACGATCTGGATGTTGGGGTCGATCTCCAGATTGAGGGGGGCTAGCAGGCTCTTGTTCACCTGGACAGCGGTGATGGGGGCATGAACGCCACCCCCCATCCCCATCCCCATCCCCATCCCCAGGTCCATGCCACCTCCATAGGCAGAAGAGCTGGAGATGTAACTGCCGCCTCCACCACCGGCCCCGAACCCACCTCCCATGCCCCTGTTGGCCCCTCCATAGGAGCTACGGGCGCTGTAGCTTTGGCGAGAGGCCCCCTGGCTGGGTCCAGAGTAGGACATGCTGCTGAAGCTGCGAGGGGCTGCCCCAGAGGAAGAGGACTTGACGGTGTAGCTGGTAGTTTTCCTGACCGACATCCTGGCTGGTCTTGAGCGGTTGGTGAGTGAAGGACACTGAGGGGGGAGATAGAGTGGCAGGAGGGCTTGTCTGGAGTGCTGGGGAAACCCGAGTGGATAGACAGAGAATGAGTTACAGCACTGGTTTTAAGAGCCTTCCCGGTGGGAGGGGCCAAAGGGCTAACTCTCATTGGGCAAGCCTCTGGGTGAATGGAGAAGAGGGAGGAGTAGTACAGTGTAACAGAATACTTTTAGTTTCTAACACAAGCTGACCAAATTATTACCTGGCATTTGGACCCTGTTAGGAAAAACATGGTGGGGGTAGGGCATAAGGGACCTGTTGGAGTGGACCTGTTAGAGTGTTAAAGCCTGAGGTGAAATATGATAACAGCTGGTTATACTAACTGTCATGTAGTTGAACAGGATCACTTCTCTACATAGCTTTACATAGTCAAATGTGTTACACGACAAGGGATTAGAAGCTTGCCAGTAAACCTCATGGAATATAGGTCAGGTGCAAAGCAGAACTCTTGCTCACTGCGCTGCTCTTTAATTCAGTACCTGATTGCAGACAGGTCCAGTTAGATACTGTACTGAAGGTGTGAAAGAGGATGCCTTGCCTACCATGAACATAATGAGCCTGGGATACTCAGTGTTTTAATGAATGAATGCTGCCAGTAGGCTTGTCCTGATATCACAGACACCTTTTTTTATATAACTGACCTCATAGACGCTTTACACTTTTAGTTAAATAATTATTTTTTTTAACCATCATGCTCTCAATCAGCCAATGTTATCTCGCAGCAAAACCAGTTATTCCTAGAAACAGGGACAACTACACCAACCAGCTAGGTGTTCAAGCTATTCACCCAATGGGGCTTGTTGTTGTGGTTTGGAGTAAGGCCTGAGGCTGCATGCATTCCTCTATGTCTCACAGCATGTTACAGAAGCCCATGTTAGAATATCATGGTTATAAGGTGATGATGGTTTACTGGATTGTGATCTACTGAAGACTCCTTAAAGTTGCAAGCAAATATCTTTGTCCTACCAGATAACACCAATCAGATATACAGCAGTGCCGTTGTGCTTGTAATCTTGATTACCCACGGGGGCGACCCGTCATTCACCTGTTTTGAGCACCACCTGTTTAGCAATAAATAAAAAATAAAATATATATATTTTTGGGGGGGTTGCCTGTTTTGCATGTTATTTTGGTATTAATATGTGTCGCATATCAGTTTGCAAACAATGTACAAAAATGGTATCATTGAGGCGTACAGTACACAAACATGGTCTCTTTTTTTGCTTTCTTGAGTAAGGCAGCTCCAAAATGCAGGTGTTTCAGCCTAACTCAGTGCTTTCTGTGGTGGTGGGTCAGCCAGCCGAAAATACGGAGCGTAGGGGTTGATAATGTTCTCTAGTTGCACCGTGATTGGCTCAGTGTTCTGTCACTCATGAGGACACTAGTCACCTCCAAGTCTAAGGGTAGAGCTAGAAAATTAAAGCCCCTTTGGTGCTGCCATAGAGTTACATTAGAATGCCCATCCAAGAAGGCTCAAGGTCATTGGCCACAGATAAAATGATGTCAAATCACGTTATATGATTGGACTGATCTTGTCAACATCATACTTTCAAAATCTTAGCTAGCAGTCATCAACATGAATCAAGTCAACAATTTACTGGCAAATCCTTTTTAATCCTTGATCATATGAAGAGAAATTATGAAGAGAAACTATAGATAAAACATATCGGTGCTCATCGACCATTGGACATAAACATTACACAACAAGTTGGAAATCGCAAATTCAACAGTGAGTGATTTGGAAGAAATCAGTGTCTAATTGCAAGCATTGCAAAGCAATCAATATCCTGCTATTCAGTGGAGTGGGTGTGTGGTCCAAGTCTGGGTTTAAGTGTCTCTTTTCCAAGTTTAAAAGGGTAAACATTCAACATTGGCCATGCTGTCAATCCAGCATGACTTCTGCTGTGTTCAAAACAACTGGAAACTCGGAACTGGGAAATCTCAGACTTCAGTGAGTTCAAGACAACTGTGAACTCTGAAAGAAACAAGCTCTGACTGGGAAAAAACATTTTGAACGGTCATCCAACTTGGAATTCCAAGTCAGGAAACCGAGCTTCTTTCTAGAGCTCTGACCTGTAGATCACTAGCTTCATGATTCAACCTTGTTTTTTTCAGAGTTCCCAGTTGTTTTGAAAGCACCATAAATCCAAAGAATGACAGGCTGATGACAAAGTTGATGACAAAATTTGCCCAAAAAAGGACCGCCGCGCCGCCTTCCTGTTCAAGTGAGCACAGCACAACAAGGTGAGTCCAAAAATGTCTTATATGCTGCTGCATAAATTATGTAATATGCCAGGGAGATATGTATACTGTAGCTAAGAAAGTAATACTAACTGTATGTTGTGTAGTAAGCTGTTAGTAGCCCATGTGTCTCACCCTAAGAATATGGTCCTTTTCCCCTCATAATTTAGTCTACTGTTCTGACTTGGTGGTGGTCATGTAGCCTCTAGCCTGTTTTAGAGAAAGGTCATCATCGAATATTGTTAGAGCTTTCATTGTCTGCTTATATGCCCCCTTTATTTATCCTACAGTTCTGACTTGGGGTACAGGGAGAATACTGTAAGAAAGGCCCATGTTCTGAAATTCTGTCTCTGTACATTTCAAAAGTGCTGAACAAATAGTTATATTGACTATGTCCGTCCTAGCTCGCTCATTAAGTCTTATTGGAAATTACGGATTGCCTCTTAACCGCTCGTCCTCCCCTTATGTCATAGTTTGTACATCTCAATTGTCAGTAAAAATCAAATTTGTTTAAGTAAGTCAGCCATATCAGCAATGTTTTTTTTAAACCCAATAAATAAGGCTGAATTAACTGTTTTGCTGCCAGACAAGGCTCCGCTGACAGTGAGGTGTAGCAGTGGTAAGGTTTTGGGACTGCTGTTGGGACTCTGCTGTTGGAAAAGCTTTATGTAGGCACTAACAGTTTGTGGGCACTGTTTGTCACCGTTATAGTCCAATGAATGTATTGTTTGGTGTTGCGTTGTGTAGTGGCTTTGCTGGCATGCATAAAAACACTTTGGGGGAGTTTTCCCCACTAAGATTTACATGCTAAAATTGCCACTGATTACCCCAATTGTACTTCCTGATGTAGCAATTTGTGCTGCCTTTCCACAACAAATACCTTAGTATGGCTATCTAACAATTACCTGAGTATGGCTATCTAACACATACCTGAGTATGGCTATCTAACACATACCTGAGTATGGCTATCTAACAGTTACCTTAGTATGGCTATCTAACAGTTACCTGAGTATGGCTATCTTTTGAGCATGAAAATTCCAGCATTTTTTATCAGGGTATATATCATGTCAAGAGAGGCTATCATTTGGCTACTGGTTTTACATATGTTTCTGTTGGGTGTGATCATTTGTGATAATGCTTTTTATTACTTACCAAGTACACAATGCCTTGGCACTGTTGCCCCTCCTCACCTTTCCTCTCCATTCTCAGAGAGTGAGTCACGACTCCTTGAGCCAAACACTCCATCCTCTCTCCATCCCCTCTTGTCCCGCCAACGGATCTCTTGTCCTTGTTATTGCCATGGCAACCTTGAGAAATACATTATGGGTAACTCTCTCACTCACTTGAAATAGATCCAAGTATGTGAGCTGTGTGACTGTAATGCTGTGAGCTGTGTGACTGTAATGCTGTGAGCTGTGTGACTGTAATGCTGTGAGCTGTGTGACTGTAATGCTGTGAGCTGTGTGCCTGTAATGCTGTGAGCTGTGTGACTGTATTGCTGTGAGCTGTGTGACTGTAATGCTGTGAGCTGTGTGACTGTAATGTTGTGAGCTGTGTGACTGCAATGCTGTGATCTGTGTGACTGTAATGCTGTGAGCTGTGTGACTGTATTGCTGTGATCTGTGTGACTGGAATGCTGTGAGCTGTGTGACTGTATTGCTGTGAGCTGTGTGACTGTAATGCTTTGTGATCTGTGTGACTGTAATGCTGTGAGCTGTGTGACTGTAATGCTTTGTGATCTGTGTGACTGTAATGCTGTGAGCTGTGTGACTGTAATGCTGTGAGCTGTGTGACTGTAATGCTGTGAGCTGTGTGACTGTATTGCTGTGAGCTGTGTGACTGTAATGCTATGAGCTGTGTGACTGTAATGCTGTGAGCTGTGTGACTGTAATGCTGTGATCTGTGTGACTGTAATGCTGTGATCTGTGTGACTGTAATGCTGTGAGCTGTGTGACTGTAATGCTCTCAGAAATATGCTGCTGAGTGACAATATCGGCACGCTGTTGTCAATGCATGAGACAGAAATGTGCGATATTTATACAAACTCCTCCTTATAACACACTGTTGGGCACTAACTACTAGTGACCCTATTGCTATCAAAACAGTTGACCGATTGGTTCCAAATTTGGACTCAAAGGTGTCAGTCAAGTATTAATGGAAACAACACTTATCTACTTATCTACAGTCTGTCCCTCCCCATCCAGTGCACGTCAAGATGATTACTTCATCAACTGTGTTTACATGTTGCCTTATGCTGGTATCTATTAGCTAACACCTCCTGCGTTACTGAAGAGTCAACTCATTTTAATTGATGTGGCGTGGTCGTTTTTACACACATACCAGTTTACACAGAGATGATTGTATTGATGGGCCTTTAAGCTCTGTGTGGCAGTTACACATATCTTTCTCAACCTTTGACCCCCCCAGAAAGGCCTAGAAAGGGTGTGTCTGGGTCTGGTTGTGGCTGAGTGTGTTTCAGAACTTATGCATCTCCCTCGTGTCACGAGTGTTTTTAGTCCAATGAAGTGGTTTAGAATCAGGGGGTGGAGATTGAGTCACCACTACCTTCCTCGTTAGCAAAATAACTCACATATTATTCATTTGTTTACTCCTTTTTGTGGAAAAGTTTTGACATATTTAGAAGGACTGATTCACTTATGGAGCTTTCATAAGCGTTGTCCTTTAGTGAGGATATCAAATGCACTGCGGTAAAATATCTGTTTTCATGCAAAGCCCACATCATTTTCCAGGGTTGGGTACGTTGCTTTTTAAATAACTTTTGGATTACCCAAATTCTTTAATGTAATCTGATTAATTCCCCTTTACATAGCTGGCCATACATGGATGTTGCATTTTACTTTACAGGTTGGTAATGTAGGTTTCTTCCCATTGCTTTCTACTACAGATAATAATATGATTAGACTATATCTATACAATAAAAACCAAAATCTGTCAGATTCACAGTCTTAATACTCCTTGATCTTCAAGAATAGAATTTGGAAATATGGAAATATAGATGTTGCTGTCATGGAGGACTGATTGGGCTCATTGTTGACAAATAAATGCTTCTGTCATGGAATGGCATGCCTTGAGCACTACCGGAAGGTGCTATTTGCATATGAAAAATGTATGCCATATGCTGCATTTGCTATAGGCCTAATGTTTACGTTTTTTGTTAGTGACACTTAGATATTAGTCTATATAAATAGTGCACAAGTTTGAGCATGTGTCCGTTAGGCCTATGGATTATTTATTTTTTAATCAGCATAAATTAGATTGAGCAATAAAAGCCCCATTCGTGATCTTCTCAAGTTGTTGTTGACAGTATGGAGCACAAGACCACGGAAGAGTTTAGAAAGAACTCCCTCAAACTTTTATTCCATAGGCTGGGATCCGCATGCAGCTGTTGCAAGAGCACATTTTCACTGTCTGTCCACTGGTCACAAAAAACAATGATTGATAGGCAGCTTAAACGTCTTCAATTCAACCATTATTGGGTTAAAATACACATGTCCACAGCCATTCACAAAAACCACAATCCGTAAGACTCAAATAGCTAAATGAGATAGCAGCAGTGTGATTCACATCAATGTGCTATGTACAGTGGGGTCTGAAATTACTGACACCCTTGAAAAAGATGAGCATAAAATAAAATAATTCAAATACTGAACTAAATTGCATGTAAAAAATGCTACATTATATAATTTGAAGTAATACTTTTTTTCTCTCACAAAGTTAAGAGGTAAACATTATTATAAATAAAGTAGTTTAGTATTTGGTTCGATATTCCTAGTACGCAAAGACTACATCAAACTTGTAACTCTACAAACTTGTTGGATGTGTTTGCAGTCCATTTTGGTTGTGGTTCAGATTATTTTCTGCCCAATAGAAATAAATGGTAGATAATGTGTTGTGTCATTTTGTAATGTGTTGCGTCAGTTTTATTGTAAATAAGAATATAATGTTTTTAAACACTTCTACATTAATGTGGCTGCTACTATTATTACAGATAATCCTGAATGAATCGTGAATAAATGTTCCAATTGTAAAAAAAAATGTAACCTTTATTGAACTAGACAAGTCAGTTAAGAACAAATTCTTATTTACAATGACGGCCTACCCCGGACAATGCTGGCTGTGGGACTCCCAATTATGGTCGGCTGTGGTACAGCCTGGATTCAAACCAGGGTGTCTGTAGTGACACCTCAAGCATTGAAATGCAGTGCCTTAGACCGCTGCGCCACTCAGGAGCACCACTAGTGATGAGTGAGAAATTTAGAGGGTCAAAGATTATACACCCAAGACATTTTAACCTCTCACCATTTCCAAAAACAGGGAAGGTTATCATGTTTTGGGGGTATGATCTTTGACTCCTGTAGATATCAAAACTGATATCCGTATCGTACAAACCTAAACTTGCACCTGTTTTCAATGTTGATTTGAATGTCATTGAGAAAACAGAAATGTGTGAGAGAGAAACCATTGTCACAAACATCCTTTCTGAATTTAAAAGTAATCATTTACTTTTTCAAAAGTATCTGTAATCTGAAACGGATTACAGTTCCAGGTTTAAATCAGTAACATGAAACCCGTTACTCCTGAACCCAGTCACTTTCAACCACCACCATACTAGATTGACCTCACATGGTGTTTATGTAGAACGTTTCAACTACTGGTACTCAAGTTGCCATCACTGACAAGTTCAACTCTTAACCTACTAGGACCGGAGCCTGCTGGTTTTCTATTCTAATAATTAATTGCACACACCTGGTGTCCCAGGTTTAAATCAGTCCCTGATTAGAGGGGAACAATGAAAAAAATGCATTGGAACTGGCTTCAAGGTCCAGAGTTGAGTTTGAAGGACTTACAGTAAGAGATGTAAGGCCATTGCAAAGCAATTGCTCTCTACCACACTAAACTGCTGAAATGCGACCGCTCCTTTAAATTTTCACATACCCTTTTCTTACCCAAGTTAGGTTGAGAGAGAAAAGGCAAGAAAATAAATAACATGTGTGTCGATGGAAAAGCCTGGTCTTACTCAGCGCTATGGCCCTGAGCCCATTTTGAACATTGCCCTCAAAGTGGGTTTCTGACTCCAGTTTGGCTGGAACATTCTCTCTCATTCAGGAGCATTTCCTGCTCAGTGAAAACAGAGGCTCTTTATTCGAAGGATGTGTGTGTGTGGCTTCTGCTTGCTAGCTTTTATGCTGTTCTTGGAGGATAGATATTACCTGTGATCTTTCTTTCACTTTAATAAAACTCACACATGCTGTGCTGTCCTTCAGTGATCCTTCTCCGCTTTGCTTCACTGCGTCTTTCGCTGCCACACCCACTGTCGTTATGGAAACAGGGTTACCACAGATCACTGATGACTTTTCCAGATACTCTTGACTTAGAAAGGTGAGGGATGTTGCCATGGACACAGAGATAAGTATAGCCACACAATGAGTAATCACTTGTGAGGATATACCGCAAAAAAATGCATAGTGGATAATTTGTGACTAAAGTGCTCTTGACGATTGAACAGTGCAAGCCCATTCTCCGTACAAATGCATGGAGCAAGAATAGATTTGCAGGTTCAAACATTGTAGTTCACCAACAAATGTAAATATACAGCATATCCTCCTGGCACATTTCCTGTGCAGGAATGCTTTTCATTAGACTGGACTGTAACAATACAAATACAAATAAATTGACGTTGTGACTTTGAATGGATAGGAAGCACTGGGCTTATGCTTGTTTATAAGCCAACTTCTACAGTTGGTGATTTCCTAGTTACCAGGTTTATGAGGTAAAAGATTTTTGAATTGTAGTCCACTTCCTCTTCCCTGTCCTTACGATCGGAATCATTGTTTTAGTTATGTGTCTGGTTTCATCTGGCATCAAAACATAGAGCTCATAAAAAAAAAGAACTCTTCATTATCAATGACTTTCATCTCGTTATAAAAACATTCTCTCAAATGAGAAAGTTCTATTCCAACTTCCTGAGGCAAACACAGTAGTGGTTCAGACCACAAATCGCCCCAGAGCTGTCCAGACATGCAGTAATCAGTGTAGAATTTGGTGGTTGACTAATGGTTAAGGAAGAGTGTTCATGTAAAACCTACAGCAAGCCCTCAAGACGTGAAAGAAGTTCAACATTATACAATCACACACGAAGCTGACTCATCGTGTAAACTTTATAAACCACTTCTCTATTGGTAGTATTTTTGCTGCCAGCATGGATACAGGGATTCTCAAACAATGAGCAGTATGCTTCTTAGTCACTTTGACGAGGGCTCTTGGAGAACATTAAGCTGAACAAACAGTTGTGGTTTATCCATAGATTATAAGGGTTTATCACTGACTTGTATTACTGCTTATTGTGTTAAGGTTCAAAGTACCTTTATTTGGGGTTAGAAGGACAGAGATCAGTGCTTTATAAAAACATATAGTGTATGAATCTTATGAGTTTAAATAATACAAACTTAGTGAGAGTTTATTTTTTATATTTCAATTCAATACATGGAAATGTGATCCTCCCTAGGGAGCGCCAAGTGCAATGCTAATACTGTATTTAATGTTGTAGTTCTACTTCCAGAAAGCTGAAGGATATTGGGAAACTGCATGGAAAATAAAAGAAACGTGGATGGCTTTGGCATCAGCCTTGGAAAGCGTAAAGAGTATTTTTGGTTTGAGTGGGAAACTCCAGTCGAGAATTTGTACCCTTGGAGGGAAAACTGTCACTTACCTCAACAGCTGGCTTTTCTCTGACTGCTATCCCTCCAACATTATTTCATCATATGTCACAGTGCACTGACAGATCACTTTGGAGGTTTGGGTGCAGGTGTGCTGCTGGTGAGTGTTCATGTGTGTCTGTGGCAGAAAGGTACAGTAATCTTTCCAACAGGACTCAAAAGTGACCTGTCTTAACAGGTGTGTATGCTTTCTCACCACAGAGCTGATCCAGTACTCATAGCAGTGATGTTCACAGATGTGTGTTAAAGATAAATTAGCCTGTCTGTGAAGCAATCCTCAAAGTAATCACCATGAGATATCTACTATAAATATGACTCACACATGGCACCTACCGGGATGAGGGGTAGTTTCTGAATTCCTGGGCACCTTGATATGGGGACATGAGAGGTGACTAATCTCTGTCTCTTCAGGTGAAGGTTAAACCAGGGTGTGGCTTCCCTTCAACCCTCAGTTCCTCTTACAGTGCCTTCGGAAAGTATTCCAAAACATTTCTGCAGCATTGAAGGTCCCCAATAACACAATGGCCTCCATCATTCTTAAATGGAAGAAGTTTGGAACCACCAACACTGTCCAAGAGCTGGCTGCCCGGCCAAACTGAGCAATGGGGGGAGAACGGCCTTGGTCAGGGAGGTGAGCAAGAACCCGCTGGTCAATCTGACAGAGCTCTAGAGTTTCTCTGTAGGGATGGGAGAACCTTCCAGAATGACAACCATCTCTGCAGCACTCCACCAATCAGGCCTTTTTATTTTATAATTGTTTTTATTTCACTTTTATTTAACCAGGTAGGCTAGTTGAGAACAAGTTCTCATTTACAACTGCGACCTGGCCAAGATAAAGCAAAGCAGTGAGACACAAACAACAAAACAGAGTTACACATGGAATAAACAAACATACAGTCAATAATACAGTAGAAAAGGTCTATATACAGTGTGTGCAAATGAGGAAAGATAAGGGAGGTAAGGCAATAAATAGGCCATGGTGGTGAAATAATTACAATTTAGCAATTAAACACTGGAATGGTAGAATGTGCAGAAGATGAAGGTGCAAGTAGAGATACTGGGGTGCAAAGGAGCAACAAAAAAATAACAGTATGGGGATGAGGTAGTTGGATGGGATATTTACAGATGGGCTATGTACAGGTGCAGTGATCTGTGAGCTGCTCTGACAGCTGGTGCTTAAAGTTAGTGAGGGAGATATGAGTCTCCAGCGTCAGTGATTTTTGCAATTCATTCCAGTCATTGGCAGCAGAGAACTGGAAGGAAAGCCAGCGGAACACCTGCTCCAATATCCAATGATGGGCGTGGCGCGAAATACAAAGTCCTCGAAAATCCGAAAACTTCAATTTTTCAAACATATGACTATTTTACACCATTTTAAAGACAAGACTCTCCTTTATCTAACCACACTGTCCGATTTCAAAAAGGCTTTACAGCGAAAGCAAAACATTAGATTATGTCAGCAGAGTACCCAGCCAGAAATAATCAGACACCCATTTTTCAAGCTAGCATATAATGTCACAAAACCAAAACCACAACTAAATGCAGCACTAACCTTTGATGATCTTCATCAGATGACACTCCTAGGACATTATGTTATACAATACATGCATGTTTTGTTCAATCAAGTTCATATTTATATCAAAAAAACGATTTTTACATTAGCATGTGACATTCAGAACTAGCATACCCACTGAAACTTCCGGTGAATTTACTAAATTACTCACGATAAACGTTCACAAAAAACATAACAATTATTTTAAGAATTATAGATACAGAACTCCTTTATGCAATCGCTATGTCTGATTTTAAAATAGCTTTTCGGTGAAAGCACATTTTGCAATATTCTGAGTAGATAGCTCGCCATCACGGGCTAGCTATTTAGACACCCAGCAAGTTTAGCCCTCACCAAACTCAGATTTACTATTAGAAAAATTGGATTACCTTTGCTGTTCTTCGTCAGAATGCACTCCCAGGACTTCTAATTCAATAACAAATGTTGGTTTGGTTCCAAATAACCCATAGTTATATCCAAATAGCGGCGTTTTGTTGTACGTTCAAGACACTATCCGAAGGGTGACGAAGGGTGAAGCGCCCGACGCGTTTCGTGACAAAAAAATTCAAAATATTCCATTACCGTACTTCGAAGCATGTCAAACGCTGTTTAAAATCCATTTTTATGCGATTTTTCTTGTAAAAAAGCGATAATATTCCAACCGGGAGTCGTTGTTTTCGTTCAAAGACTGAAAATTAAAACATGGAGTCTTCTCGTGCACGCGCCTCCAGTCTCATTGTTCTCAGATCGACCACTATCCAAATGCGCTACTGTTTTTCAGCCAGAGAAAGCAGAGTCATCATTCACCGTTCTGCCGCCTTCTGAGAGCCTATGGGAGCCGTAGGAAGTGTCACGTTACAGCAGAGATCCTCAGTTTCAATAAAGAGAGTGTAGAAGGCCAAGAAATGGTCAGAGAGGGCACTTCCTGTAAGGAATTTTCTCAGGTTTTGGCCTGCCAAATGAGTTCTGTTATACTCACAGACACCATTCAAACAGTTTTAGAAACTTTGGAGTGTTTTCTATCCAAAGCTAATAATGATATGCATATTGTAGTTTCTGGGCAGGAGTAATAATCAGATTAAATCGGGTACGTTTTTTATCCGGCCGTGAAAATACTGCCCCCTATCCATAACAAGTTAAGGTAGAGTGGCCAGACGGAAGCCACTCCTCAGTAAAAGGAACATGACAGCCTGCTTGGAGTTTGCCAAAAGTCACTTAAAAACTCTCAGACCATGAGAAACAAGATTCTCTGGTCTGATGAAACCAAGTTTGAACTCTTTGACCTGAATGCCAAGCGTCACGTCTGGAGGAAACCTGGCACCATCCCTACAGTGAAGCATGGTGGTGGCAGCGTCATGCTGTGGGGAAGTTTTTCAGCCACAGGGACTGGGAGACTAGTCAGGATCGAGGCAAAGATGAACGGAGCAAAGTACAGAGAGTTCCTTGATGAAAACCTGCTCCAGAGTGCTCAGGACCTCAGACTGGGGTGAAGGTTCACCTTCCAACAACACAATTGACGCTTTGCACACAGCCAACACGGGACAAGTCTCTGAATGTCCTTGAGTGGCCCAGCCAGAGCTCGGACTTGAACCCGATCAAACATCTCTGGAGAGACCTGAAAATAGCTGTGCAGCAACACTCCCCATCCAACCTGACTATGATTGAGAGGATCTGCAGAGAAGAATGGGAGAAACTCCCGAAATACAAGTGATCCAAGCTTGTAGTGTCATACCCAAGAAGACTCGAGGCTGTAATCTTTTCCAAAGGTGCTTCAACAAAGAACTGAGTCTGAATACTTATGTAAATGTGATATTTCCATTTTTCAGTTTTTTTATCAGCAAAAATGTAAATAATCCTGTTTTTGCTTTGCCATTATGGGGTATTGTGTGCAGCTTGATGAGGGGGAAAAAACAATTTAATCAATTTTAGGATAAGGCTGTAACCTAACAAAATGTAGAAAAAGTCAAGGGGTGTGAATCCTTTCCGAAGGCACTGTACCTACCAACATACCCACACATTCTTTATATTTAGGTCATTTAACAGACACTCTTATCCAGAGCAACTTACAGTAGTGAATGCATACATTTCATACATTTTCTTTCCTGTATTGGACCCCCGTGGGAATCGAACCCACAACGCTGGCATTGCAAACACCATGCTCTACCAACTGAGCCACACGGGACAGACACCCTAAGACCCTGATTATTAGCCACACCCTGGCCATACAGGTGTTGTAAAATGTGCAGGTTCTGAACACTGTGTTTACAAAAAAACATACCCACCCTTTGAACTTGTCTCAACTCAATCACCTATGGAATCTGGGAGTGACAGGTGATTAGCTGTGTCTCTAGCCTTTGGCGATGACTAAGTAGTCACACTTGCTGTCTGTGAGGCACAACCAACTTGTGTTTGCCAATCGGTACTCCTAGAAGACATGATTATAATTATACATTATGATCCAGAAACTCATGTCTTGTAGCTGATGTCCCGGTAACATGCTCAGAGTTACTTTCCAAGGTGATTGACAGCAGTTCAATTTAATATTTCAAATTATGATCTGAATCAATTACACCAAAAATTTATTTTTCAATAAGTGGGATATTAAGAGTTGACTGAGAGGATAGTTTCATTTAAATTGACCGAAATTATATTACCCAGGAATCTTGTCTTTTTTTTACCTTTATTTAACTAGGCAAGACAGTTAAGAACAAATTCTTATCGATACAAAACAAACATGTATTGTGGACCTGGGATTTCTGGGAGTGCATTCTGATGAAGATCATCAAAGATAAGTGAATATTTATAATGCTATTTCTGACTATTGTTGACTCCAACATGGCGGATATATTGCTTGGCATGTTTTTGTGTCTGACCGCCGTACTCAGATTATTGCTTATTTGGTAAAGCTTTTTTGAAATCTGACACAGCGGTTGCATTAAGGAGAAGTTTATCTAAAGTTCCATGTATAACACTTGTATTTTCATTAACATTTATGATGAGTATTTCTGTAAATTAATGTGGCTCTCTGCAAAATCACCGGATATTTTGGAGGCAAAAGATTACTGAACATAACGCGTCAATGTAAACTGAGATTTTTGGATATAAATATGAACTTTATCGAACAAAACATACATGTATTGTGTAACATGAAGTCATACGAGTGTCATCTGATGAAGATCATCAAAGGTTAGTGATTCATTTTCTCTCTATTTCTGCTTTTTGTGACTCCTCTCTTTGGCTGGAAAATGGCTGTGTTTTTTGTGTGTAGGCGCTGACCTAACATAATCATATGTTTTGCTTTCGCCGTAAAGCCTTTTTGAAATCAGACACTGTGGCTGGATTAACAAGATGTAAAGCTTTTAAAATGGTGTATAATACTTGTATGTCTGAGGAATTTTAATTATGAGATTTGTTGTTGTTTTTAATTTGCCGCCCTGCACTTTCACTGGCTGTCGTCATATCGATCCCACTAACGGGATTCAAGCCATAAGAAGTTTTAACCAACAAAGCAGTTAAAAAAATAGACTTAAGAAAATATTTACTAAGTAATCTAAATAAAAAAATACAATAAAAAAACAATAACGAGGCTATATATAGGGGGTACCGGTACCTAGTCAATGTGCGGTGGTACAGGTTAGTCGAGGTGGGGGGTTCAATGTAAATAGTCCGGGTGGCCATTTGATTAATTGTTCAGCAGTTTTTTGGCTTAGGGATAGAAGCTGTTAAGAAGCCTTTTGGACCTAGATTTGGTGCTCTGGTACCGTTTGCCATGCGGTAGAGGAGAGAACCTTCTATGACTTGGGTGACTGGAGTCTTTGATCAAATCTGACTTCAAATTAAACAAAATCGTTTCACTCAGGACTACTGGTTTCAGTTCTATTTTCAGCCAACTTACAAGCAAATACTTTATGAATGTATTGTTATAAATCTCCTTGCAACTTTGCTAGTCAATTAGCCTGCTAATGTTAGCCCTACTAGCCTGCTAACGTTAGCCCTACTAGCCTGCTAATGTTACGCTAGCACTAAACACCTAGCTTACAGCTACTGTACATTAAATTAAACCAACGTTTTGGAAATACATAACCCCATCTAACCATGTATCAAAGAATGTTAGCTATATGCAGTTATCTTCGCCAGCAAGCTAGCGAGCCAGCTAACGTTAGCTATTTAGCCAACTACCTATTAGCCTTACCAGCCAAGCCAACCACCATGGTTAGGGTCGGGAAGCTAGAGCCCAACTACTGGAGACCAGCTAAAACACAACTAACACAACACAACTAAAGCATAACTGCAAATTAAAAGCAAAGAGGGAGCAGAGACATAAAGATTGATGGTTTGGGCCCATCCGGGCCAATATCCAAAATATATAGATTCCCGATGTCAGTCAGCTAGCGCGCTAGCACTAAGTCAAGGTGTAAAAAGTTACAAAACACACGTAGCCTACTTCCCAGAGAACATGTTGAGAAAACAAAAAAGGAGAACAGACGAGGTACTACATAATTAGAGCAAGAAGGTATGATTTTCTCTTTCATTTTGAGCCCATGGCAAAAAGGCACCAGAGCCTGTGATGCTAACGGGGTTCCCACTAGGTAACACAACCACAAAGTCTGTGAATAGCATGAGGTGTAGCTAACGTTAGCCAGCTTGAGCTAGCTACCGAGCTAGCATGCGAACTCGGTAGCACAGAGCAGATACTCTATATGATGTTGATAAATAGTGCATTGTGGGTAGTTTAGAAGTTGGAAATAAGTTGATAAATATGTAATAACCCAAAAACATAACTATTTTTGTACTAAATTACTAAGTCTGACCACACTGTGTTGTTACATTAGTGAGTAAAAATTCATGCTTCCTAACCTTTAATACAGTATATATCTTGATTCTTCTGTAGCTACTCTTGATTCCTCTGTAGTTACTTTTGATTTCTCTGTAGTTACTTTTGATTCCTTTGTAGTGAATCTTGATTCACTATCACATACAAAGCTGGGCTTGGGGATGGCTCTCTAAACTAAAACATTTGTCATTGCTAGTACTGTACACTATAATGGAAAACTGTAATTTATATGGTACTTTTGGGTATAATAAACAGTAAAATACTGTGAAATGTTTAACTACTGCATACTGTACATTTTGGTGCATGTTGTGGGTGGGGAAAGAATTGCTGTGTTTCGAATAGTACTGCATTTCCACCACACAGAATACAGTACCGTACCATATTTTTGGAGTGCCGAAAACGTTTTGACCACTAGTGTGTGCATGGTATTGTTGTTTCTAGCTCATTTGTTACACCCGTTAGTGAGAATGCTGTACCAGTTCAGATCCTGCAGTAATAGTGCCCCATAAATGTAAAATGTATAGGGGACAGATTGGAGCGGCAGCAAGTCTGAAACCTTAAATGGTTGAGCATTTTGCAATGTCCTTTTGGTCTGTTTTTCCCTGTAGTCGCTGCCAGTTTGGAAGCCTTTGTTAAGTCCTCTAGAAGTGCAAGTGATACGAAACACATATAAATTGACATGCTGTAATGTGTAAACACAAATACCTAGCAGGCAACCTGCTTGCGCTGCAGTGGTCAGCAGCTGTTTTACGGGTGTTTTTAAGCTAATCTTAACTTTTTTTGTACATAATGTCTCCGCCATCATTTCCTATGACCGAAACAGCTTATGGACATTAGAACAACGATCATTAACCTCAATTTGGATGACAAATTCTACTTCAACAAGTCGATAGTTCTGGACTTTCTGCTTACTCCGGACCAGGCCATAATCCCCGGGACTCGAAAGAGGAAGTGGCGACGCAAAAGAGGCAGACAAGCCGGCATCCTGATGAGAATACTTTGGCGAGCAAATAAACGGCCTCTACTCTCCGTTCTATTGAAAAACGTACATTCACTAGAGAACAAACTGGATGAGCTCTGCTTAATACCTGAATAACTGTAATATTCTTTGTTTCTCGGAGTTGTGGCTGAACAAGGACATGGATAGTATACATCTTGCTGTTTTTCCAAGCATCATCTAGACCGAACAGCAGCCTTGACTCACATGGCATCTATTCTGCCCTACCTAGAAAAAAGGCAGTTACTGCTCATTTGGTCGAAAATGTGTTCATGACATTTTTGCTGTATTAAATACATGCTTAATTATGTGGACAAGTATCCTGCCTCTATTGTATTGTGTTTTGGAGAAAATGGGGGTCATGTTAGCAGTAACTGCATAAAGTTACTGTGAAACCAAGGTAAATCAAAGCAATTTTTCTCAGTTCCACGCAATGAGCAGTTACTGCTTTGGTAGGGCAGTATCGTGATAAAGGGTAGTTCCTGAATTCCTTGGCACCTTGGAGACATCAGGAGGCACTGTCTCTCAGTGACTCCTACCCTCCTACCCACGCACACATACCGTACACCCATGCACCCTAAGACTCTGACTATCAGCCACACCTTGGCCATAGAGGTATTGTAGAATGCGCAGGTTCTGAATGCGGTGTTTACATAAAAATATGGGAGGTCATGTTCTTGACATTATGTAAGTAACTCTAGGCTGACTGAGGACAGAGACAGTTCTAAAAGTCATAATGTGGTCCTGGTCTGAGAATTAACTACAGTTAATGACAGTTCAAAAAAGCTATCAATAAGTTACTAGTACTGTGGGGTATTTCCTTTTACATTGGTTGTATTGATGGATTGTGCACACTGAAGGAGGCCTTTAAACATTGTTTATAAGAGTATATTTTTGTATAAGTACACAAGGGAAATTAATAGTTGACTTGCCAAACCTGAGAGGATCGTTTTATTCAAGTTAGCACCCAAGTGGTGGACCTGTCCAAAGCACTGCATCTCAGTGCTAGAGGTGTCACTACAGACCCTGGTTTGATTCCAGGCTGTATCACAACCGGCTGTGATTGGGAGTCCCATTGTCACGTTTACTCCCGCTCCTCCGGTCAGCGTTGTCCGGCGGCTGGATCCGCGCATCATGGAGGGGGTACTGTCATGTTTACTCCCGCTACCCCTCTCCGGTGCTCGATTTCTCCAGTTGCCTCATCATTACGCACACCTGCCACCATCGTTACGCGAACCTGCGCCTCATGACACTCACCTGGACTCCATCACCTTCCTGATTACCTCCCCTATATCTGGCACTCCCCTTGGTTCTTTCCTCAGGCATTATTGACTCTGTTTCTGTCTGTATGCTTTTGTGTTTCTTGTTTTGTACTATGTTCTAGTTATTATTACATTTGCACTCCATGTACTTGCTTTCCGACTCCCAGCGTACACGTTACAGAATAACGCCTCACCAAGGGGAAGCAACAGGGATTTCTTTTTTTTACTGGTGACGTCAGGTCCAAGTGCCGCTGCGCAAGCAACCAGGGATGCCTCAGCAGGCTCGTTAGGCTTCCATGCCTCAGCTGACTCGACAGGTTCTCAAGCCTCGTTTGGCTCGGCAGGCTCCCCATGCCTCAGCCAGCTCGTCAGGCTTCCATGCCTCAGCCAGCTTGTCAGGCTTCATGCCTCAGCCAGCTCGTCAGGCTCCATGTCTCAGCCAGCTCGTCAGGCTCCATGTCTCAGCCAGCTCGTCAGGCTCCATGCCTCAGCTGGCTCTACAGGTTCCCGCGCTTCAGCTGGCTCTACAGGTTCCCACGCCTCAGCTGGCTCTACAGGTACCCGCGCCTCAGCTGGCTCTACAGGTTCCTGCGCCTCAGCAGAAGCGACCGGCCCGCTCCTGGTCCTCGGGACCGTCCCTCAGGGTCATCCGGCGGCTGGATCCACACATCAGGGAGGGGGTACTGTCATGTTTATTCCCGCTACCTCTCTCTGGTGCTCGACGTCGCCAGTTGTCTCATCATTACGCACACCTGCCACCATCGTTACGCACACCTGCGCCTCATGACACTCACCTGGACTCCATCACCTTCCTGATTACCTCCCCTATATCTGTCCCTCCCCTTGGTTCTTTCCTCAAGCGTTATTGACTCTTTTTCTGTTTCATGTCTACACTTTTCGTTTCTTGTTTTGTACTATGTTCTAGTTATTATTTGCACTCACATTCTTAAGATTCACATTCATTTCAATCTTTTACCCAGATTTCAGCAGACATACAGAGAAGCATATTTAGTTACATAAAACATTTATAGAATTGAGCATAATGACTTTGACTCCAGATCACAGGAAAAAGCTGTTTCATGTGTTTGAAAAATTACACATTCTCTAACTTACCGACAGATTGGGGCGGCATGCTCCACTCCAGGCCACCCCCAGCCATCCTCACATACTTTATGTCCCCTCAGAATTTTGGGGTGAATGACACCCTTGTAGGAGTGGTGCTTATGCCTGCACAAGGGCGTACATGCCTGTATGTGTAACAGGGGTCAGTCTGCTGCTAACAGATTCCTCCATTGTCCAACTGCCACATTTATTTAACTAGGCAAGTCAGTTAAGAACAAATTATTATTTACAATGAAAGCCTAGGAACAGTGGGTTAACTGCCTTGTTCAGGGGCAGAATGACAGATTTTTACTTTGTCAGCTCAGGGATTCGCTCTAGCAATCTTTCGGTTAATGCTCTAACTAGGCTACCTGCCACCCTTTGCTGGGCTTGAACCAGTGATCCTCGGCTTCACAACACATGTGACCACCCTCTTTGATAATGTGCAAACCGATTGAGCAAAACAAAAGGTACCTCATTTCAAGCTTGTTGTGGCGCGAGCTTACGGTCTTAACTCCACTACATGTGTTGCTATGTGTTGATCCTGTTGGGCTCTATGCATGTTTGTGTGATTACATCTAGGTTTTTAGATCCATTGACGTCAGGTCCAACCGTCCAAGTACAGTGCCTTCAGATAGTATTCCACACGTTGTTGTGTTAGAACCTGAATGCAAAATGTATAAAATAATTTTTTTTATTTAAAATATAGGTTTTGTCACCCATATACACACACTACCCCATAATAACAAAGTGAAAACATGTTTTTAGAAATGTTTGCACATTTATTGAAAATGAAATACAGAAATATCTTATTTACCTAAGTATTCACACCCTTGAGTCAATACAATGTAAAAATTGATGATTTTTTTTATCACTAGCCACTTTAAACAATGCCACTCTTACATGTTTACATACCCTACATTACTCATCTCATATGTATATACTGTACTCGATACCATCTACTGCATCTTGCCTATGCCATTCTGTACCATCACACATTCATATATTTTTATGTACATATTCTTCATTCCTTTACACCTGTGTGTATAAGGTAGTTGTTGTGAAATTGTTAGGTTAGATTACTCGTTGGTTATTACTGCATTGTCGGAACTAGAAGCACAAGCATTTCGCTACACTCGCATTAACATCTGCTAACCATGTGTATGTGACAAATAAAAATTGATTTTGATTTGACATGTTAGAATCACCTTTGACAGCGATTACAGGTGTGAGTCTTTCTGGGTAAGTCTCTAAGAGCTTTACACACCTGGATTATACAACATTTGCACATTATTCTTTTTAAAATTCTTCAAGCTCTGTCAAGTTGGTTGTTGATCATTGCTAGACAGCCATTTTCAAGTCTTGCCATATAATTTCAAGACGATTTAAATCCAAAACTGTAACTAGGCCACTAAGGAACATTCAATGTCATCTTGGTAAGCAACTCCAGTGTAGATTTGGCCTTGTGTTTTAGGTTATTGTCCTGCTGAAAGGTGAATTTATCTACCAGTGTCTGTTGGAAAGCAGACTGAGCGAGGTTTTCCTCTAGGATGTTGCTTGTGCTTAGCTCTATTTTGTTGCTTTTTATCCTAAAAAACTCTGTAGTCCTTGTCGATGACAAGCATACCCATAACATGATGCAGCCACCATCATGCTTGAAAATATGAAGAGTGGTACTCAGTGATGTGGTGTGTTGGATTTGCCACAAACATAACACTTTGTATTCAGGACATAGAGTTAATTTCTTTGCCTAATTTTTTGCAGTTTTACTGTACTGCCTTATTGCAAACAGGATGCATGTTTTGGAATATTTTTATTCTGTACACGCTTCCTTCTTTTCATTCTGTCATTCAGGTTAGTATTGTGGAGTAACTACAATGTTGTTGATTCATTGTCAGTTGTCTCCTATCACAACCATTAAACTCTGTAACTGTTTTAAAGTCACCATTGGCCTCATGGTGAAATCCCTGAGCGGTTTCCTTCCTCTCCGGCAACTGATTGATGAAGGACGCCTCTATCTTTTTAATGACTGGGTGTATTGATACGCCATCCAAAGTGTAATTAGTAACTTCACCATGCTCAAATGGATATTCAATATCTGCTTTTTTTTAACCCACCTACCAATAGGTATCCTTCTTTCTGAGGCATTGTTCGACTAAGGGACCTTACAGATAATTGTATATGTGGGGTACAGAGATGAGGTTGTCATTCAAAAATCAAGTTAAACACTATTATTGCACACAGAGTGAGTCCATGCAACGTATTATGTGACTTGTTAAGCACATTTTTACTCCTGAACTTATTTAGGCTTGTCATAACATAGGTGTTGAATACTTATTTACTCAAGACATTTCACCTTTTCATTCTTAACTAATTAGTAAAAATGTATATAAATATAAATCCACTTTGACATTATGGGGTATTGTGTGTAGGCCAGTGACACAAAATCTCAATATAATCCATTTTAAATTGAGGCTGTTACATAACAAAATGTGAAAAAAGTCAAGTGGGGTGAATACTTTCTGAAGGCACTGTATATGGTCTTGTTGGACCTTACCTGGGTCCTTATGTAAGCTTGGGTGTGTCTGTGTGTTTGCGCAACAGCATATAGTTGATTGCAATATTTACATTGCACTGCTCTAATGTTTGGGTGTAAATTGAGGGCCTAAGAGCACACTGGTCTAATGTGGTTTGGTTAGTGATAGAATGGGCTGTGTCGTGGCTGCTACTTACTACTCACATAAACGTAACGATTTGGAATGTATGGCTATTTGCTAATGGCTACTATTTAAATGAAATGCACAAAATGGAATTCCCTTGTTTAGATTTGACACTATAGAGGTGAAACGCGTGAATCTGTTGGAAGATCTGTTTTTGAGTAAATAGAAATTCAGCATTCTGTATTGCCTTGGGAGTAACTCAGGAAAGTTTCTCTCATGTGTAGGAGGGGATGTCACATTCCCTATAGGCAGACCAGAGCAGCAACCACTCACATCACTCATCAGGCCTGTAATCTGAACCATGTCACGTGAGGAGGTGAGAGAGTGGACAAAGCTAGAAACTTCTGTTGAATGTCTACCAACTTCAGCGTTGAACAGTGATGAACTTTCCGCTCAGAAACATAGTGTAGAGGAGAGAGAAGCTATTTTTAAAATGTGCAGTTTGAGAAACTGTTGGTTTGGTTGAGGATTGTGGATCAGAATGTTGTGGTTGTGAGTCACTGGATTCCCAGGAGATTACTGAGTTCCTGGCATGAGAACCTGTGATAGACGATATCGCTCATCTCACACTTAATTACAAAAGAGTACAGAACAAAGTGTCTTATCTATGCCAACTAACAAAGACACATTACAACATTTGCCAGCACACCTTTAAAGGGAGGTAAAGGTATGTCGGGTGGCATAGATAGAATGAGATCCACAACATTGACAGAAACCTTTGTGCAGACTGTAGTCTTTATCTCAAATATCACCGTCCTTGCCTTGTGAAGTATTTATGTACCATGAGCCAAAGTAATAAAGTAAAACACAATAGCAGAGTAAAACAGGAGGCACTCGCGAAATAAACAATTTATGGTCTGACTCATTCCCCAAAGGCTGCTTCTGGTTAAGAAATAAACATTTCAAAATCTTAATTCTAGCTCTCAATTTCTGGATCTGTAGTTCTCAGCTCGCCAGTCATGACTCATAAGAGGTTATTATATCTGAAGCGGATGGGGCTTTTGACTACTCCCTGCCACAGAGGTGCAGATGTATTATGTGCTGCCTGCCTGCTCATAAACTGGCCAAAAGGAGCCCAGAACTTGAAACGAGGGGCTGTATAAAACAAAGAAACAAAAGAGTACACCCTGTAAAGCACTGTGGGTAAATATTTCCCCCTGTGTTGCTGGCGTTGCCAACCATATTTTTTCCTCTTTGGATCAGGCTAGCATGGGCCAGCAGTCCACTAAGACCATAGCCCTTTGTCCAGGCCTCTTTTACAGCAGGGAGGACTGGGAGCTTTTGGTCGGTGTGAAAAGCTTACAGGTATGATGGCAGGGGATAGGAATGCAGTGAAACGGGCAGACAGAGAGGAAGAGAGGGGGTGAGGGGTTGGAGAGGTAGAGTTAGAGGGCAGTAGAGAGTGAGCAGTATTGCTGTGGAAGAGATGCAGCAGGGATAAAGATTAATTGGCTTCAGGAAAAAAAACATGTGAGGTGTTCAATTCCTCACCTCTTCTGTCCACAACCCATAATCTCTCCCAGCTCTATAAAAATAGGCATTTTCGCCTGCTCCAGCCTGAGAGAATAGGAATATTCAATCTTCAAACAAGCCACTATTGTGCTACACCTTGTTGAATGCTAAAGAATGTTAAAAAGTGGCCATGTGTATTTCTTATCTCATTGTTATTTCACTCAGGACTCCGACCCTGTTTTGATAGTGAGCTGTTTGGTTATTCTCAGAGAAGGATCACTCCCTGCACCATCATTTAGTCAGGCATGTTGGTGAATTACGAAGAGACCTACCCTGTGGTTAGGGTTGCTGGAGGGGTTTAGGTTAGGGTTTAAGGTTTAAGTGTGTGGGAGAGGGGTACAAGGGAGACAGGAGAGCTAGCAGAAAAAGTATATTGTGTTACCCAATCCAGATTCCAGATCTGGGGCCAAATCTTTAATGTGTGTCGCACTTCTGCATCTGGTCTTACTGCGTAACCCTTCTCCCAATTCAATATTCACAAATATTCTGTCCTTCTGGCCAGTTAGATCTTGTTGTTTGTAAAATCAGCTGATGGACAGCCCTCCTGATGTCCGTGTTAAGTGATATCTTAAGGTTGAGGTCACAAAGTCAAACCTCAGAACATGGGACCCTTTGAGGTTGTTTTCCTGTTGATATTCAGAGCAATTATCAATGCCCGGCTGTGGGGTGGCTTTGGAGATCTGTTTCCTTACATGGGCCTGGGAACAAACACTCTTTTGACAGTTTTCCAGTGGCCCACTAGTTGTTACTTTAGTTGATTACGTTGAGAATGTGTGACAAGTATTGTGAAGGGACTAGTACTATAGGTTTTTGTACATGGTGGAATTATGATGTTTTGCATCAGGATATGTTAAAATGAGATTAAGACATATTGTTGTTTCCTGCCTAACATGATTGTGTCAATTGATACAAGTGGTAATGAATGACTATTCATAGTTTACTGAACACACCAAGACAGTCATGAAGAGGGCACGACAACGCCTACTCAGGAGACTGAAAAGATTTGGCATGGGTCCTCAGATCCTCAAAAAGTTCTACAGCTGCACCAACGAGAGCATCCTGACCGGTTGCATCACAGCCTGGTATGGCAACTGCTCGGCCTCCGACCGCAAGGCACTACAGAGGGTAGTGCATACGGCACAGTACATCACTGGGGCCAAGCTTCCTGCCATCCAGGACCTCTATACCAGGCGGTGTCAGAGGAAGGCCCTAAAAATTGTCAAAGGCTCCAGCCACCCTAGTCATAGACTGTACTCTTTGCTACCACACGGCAAGCAGTACGAGTGCCAAGTCTAGGTCCAAAAGACTTCTTAACAGCTTCTACCCCCAAGCCATAAGACTCCTGAACACCTAATCAAATGGCTACCCAGACAATTTGCATTGCCCCCCCCTTTTACGCTGCTGCTACTCTGTTTACTATCTATGCATAGTCACTTTAACTCTACCTACATGTACATATTACCTAAATCACCTCGACTAACTGGTGCCCCTGCACATGGACTCTGTACCGGTACCCCCTGTATATAGCCTCACTATTTGTATTTTACTGCTGCTCTTTAATTATTTATTACTTTTATTTTTTATTTATCTTTTTGTCACTTAACACTTATTTTTCTTAACTGCATTGTTGGTTAAGGGCTTGTAAGTAAGCATTTTACTCTAAGGTCTACATCTGTTGTATTCGGTGCATGTGACAAATAAAATTGTATTTAATTTGAAGTAATTCTTTATGACAGTGTTATCATAGTCATACACTATGTCATAAAACGATACGGCACTAAATGAAGGGGTTAACAGAAAACGCATCGGCTCATATAACTAATGCACCTTGAGCGGCTTTTGTTGTCACCCAGCTAAATTATTAATGTGGGCCTTTGAGGCACCTGGGTTGGTGTGTTGATGCACCACACCCTGTCCTGAAAACAATGAACTGAATCTACCTTCAAAACACAGATCAACTCAAGTACTCGTGGTTGTCAGAAAAATTATACTCTTATAAATGTGACCAACTGATTAGCGGAACTTCTACTGCACCTCACCCAGAATGCACTTGCCTTCTATCATAGTGGGTTCTATGACAATATCATACAATGCAGTGTGACAATTGTTTTCATGAAAGCCTTTTGGTGATATGTTTCCTCTTAGAAAATAACGATCAGGAAAGATATGAGGAGGGAAGTTCACCCAAAAAGTCCAGGGATTCCAGATCCAGGAAAGGAAGGGTTAACCAGCAGGACTCACTGGTCTATCTGACAGTCTCAGGAGACTGGGAGAAAATCTGGGGTCAGAGTGAGAGGGAGGGGGCACTGAAAGAAGGATGGAGAGAGAGTAAAAGAAGGCAAATTGTGCAAATGAACTGAGAGAGAGAGAGAGAAAGAGAGAGAGAGAGAGAGAGAGAGAGAGGGGGGGGGGGGGGGGGGAGGGGGGGGAGAGGGAGAGAAAGTGAGAAAGAGAGAAAGAGAGAGAGAGAGCGCCTCGTTATTGCTATTTTATTGTGTTACTTTTTATTTTAGTTTTATTTTAGTTTATCAAGTCAATATTCTCTTAACTCTATTTCTTGAACTGCATTGTTGGGGACCCTATTAGATTTTTTAAATTCAATTCAGGTAGCCCCTATCTGAAAAAGCAGGGTGTCTGCAGAAATCTGAGTATCAAATTACCAAATTTGGACACTTTGGAGAGGTTTAGGGACAATTGGAAACTTCCCGTGACCACACCTGACACCACTTACTAAAACATCTGCCCATTTCTAGTTGTTAGGTCTATCAATCCCATGTTTTTCTGATATCATTCACAGGTTTTAGAAGCCATCTGATGTGTTTCCAGCTCTAGTCATCAATAATTCACTTATAGCTTGTCAATTAAAGATGAAAGCACACACAAAACGGTTATTTTGTCTGTGCTTGATCTTGTGTATTCTGAACTACGTAACTACTATCTATCTTCTGATCACCTTCTCATAATCTACCAGATGTCTTCTTTCCAAATATGCCAAGTGTTTGCATGTCAGAATGTTAAGGTCTTGTAAGTAAGCATTTCACGGTAAGGTCTACACCTGTTGTATTCGGCGCATGTGACAAATAAAATTGGATTTGGTTTGATTTGAAAAAGAGAGAGAGAGAGAGAGAGAGAGAGAGAGAGAGAGAGAGACAGAGTGTGAAAGACAGAGAGAGAGAGAGAGGCTTACAGGTCTGTAATTTCCTATACAGTCAGCATGTATTGTTGCGATAACAGCTGGACACATAATAAAAGCAAAGCTTGTTTTTTTTTCACTCGTTGTTGTTGGAAACCAGTCACAACACCTTTTATTTGGTTGGTTGAAGGCAGCTGATAAGAACCTGCATTCCCAGAACACTCAGCAATGCCATGACTGGCCATATATGATCACGAGGCGGAGGGGACGAAATACGTAATGAAAAAAAGTCTGCTTTCAAACAGGAAACCCATGCGAGGAAGTGCAAAGAGGAAATGAGTGCAAAGGTCTTGTGGGTAAAAAAGGGTGCGGAGACTAGAGAGACCATGTCATTGTGCTGTCCTTTACCTACTGTAGGTTGTTTCCTACCTGTGCACCGAACACCTACCCTCTTCTGCCCCCTACTGATCTTGAAGAAGACAACTGTGACCTGCGCAGTGGCTGTTGAATTCATGTGTAACAAACTATGACATAAGATACAGTCATTAATCCTTGGCACTTGTATTGCTATTTAACCACACAGTAGATATCCAAGGTTGAGGCTTTTCTTCCCTATTCGCCAGATAAAATGTATCTTCTAACGTTGACCACTGAGTCAATCACAACTTACCCGTTGCCCTGGAAACCCATATATATATATATATATATATATATATATATATATATATATATATATATATACACCCCTCATTTCAAGGAAGCTCCATCCACTCTGGCATGCATGACTAAATAGATTAATTCATGACCTTAATAGCTGCTTGTTCCATCTACACTCGTATGTCGCTTCCTGCCCTTGACTTGATAAATGTTTTAAACATATAATGGAACGTAGGAACAGTAATCATACAGATGTAGGATCTTCATTTGTGCCAGTTTGCTACAGCAGGAAAATTATCCTGCAACAAAAGGAAATGTGAATTGTTATGTGGATTATAATTAATTGACATTTTTATAGGGGTTGGTACATTTTCCGTCAGAAATTTGTGTGGAATTTACAAACTTTAGAAACCTTTTTAAAGCTGCAACAGGATGATCAAATTAAGATCCTACATCTGTATAAAGTTATCTCCTGGGAGTGTTGACAAACTTAACAGAAACCCCCAGAAATCGAAATGACCTTGCATTCTCACATCTCCCAAGTGAAATCTTAAATAGCTAGATGTAGTAATAAAATAGAGAGCAGAATACATAAATAGAGAGGAGAATACATACAAAAAGTAAGAAATGGGCATGCGGAGAAGAAGTCTGTCGAGAAATAAAGTAACTGGACAAGTCATGGCCTTCCATGGCCTTCCATGGCCTTCCATGGCCTTCCATGACCTTCCATGGCCTTCCATGGCCTTCCAATGTCACTCTGATATCGTTAGATGGCAAGCTGTGCTTCTCCATGACTCCCCTGCTCAGTTCTTATCAGTTCTCTTGTCATGTTTTTGTATACAAGGCCCATTCCACCCTGGGATACGAGGCCAGCGAAGGATCAAAGTCCTACATTACAGCTAAAAGATCAGAGAAAGAGAGAAAGAGAGAGTGAGAGAGAGAGAGAGAGAGAGAGATAGTAAAATAAGAGAAAGGAGGAAGTGAGGGGCAGATGAGACAGATATATTTTTGGGCCTCTGAAATGCAAACGGTTCTGCTTTTTCCACAGGGTGGATTCATTGGTCATATGATCCGGCCACTCCCATGTCTAATAGTCCCATGTCTAATAGCCACTCCCATGTCTAATAGTCCCATGTCTAATAGCCACTCCCATGTCTGTTATTTTTTGGGGTCTTTTGTGATGGAGGCACCACATTTCACACACAGCTAAAGAGTGAGCTTTCCTGTCACTTCTTTTTTTATTCACACAATACAGAATATTATATCATTGCAATCAATAGCCTTAATACAACACCCTTATGACAGTTGTAAGAGTTTAAATGTAAAATATGAAAAATGAGATTGAAAGTATATGCATATTTTATGCACTTTTATTTTTTTTAAAGAATGTAAGGATGCATTATACACTGAGTGTACAAAACATTAGGAACACCTGCTCTTTCCATGACATAGACTGACCAGGTGAATCCAGGTGAAAGGAGGATTTTTAAGCCTTGACACAATTAAGACATGGCTTTTGTATGTGTGCCATTCAGAGGGTGAATGGGCAGTAGCGGTGCGTGGGTAAAATCACTAGGGAAGCCAAACCAGGAAAAAAAGCCGTATTACAGCTTATGTGATATGTGATAATTGTGTTGTTTGCTCTATAACCTGTTAGTTCATATGCCTTGTGACCGTGATATAGGCCTAAAGCCGAGATGATAAATAAAGTCAACCACACATTTCTTTCATCACAAAACCAGAGAGCAACCTCTGTCAGGTGAAGTTCACAAAGCATATTGCATGTAACAAACAGTTACGTGACCTACAGCTTGGTCAAGAAAGTTAATGTCGCTCACATTTTTGGAAAACTAACAACTATTGATTTAAAACCACAGAGAGTTACAGCAAGTTGCAAAGAAAACAGTTGTACATTGTAGCTAGTCAACACTATAGCAACACCATTTCAACTTCAACATTTCAACATCATCTAATCACCTCTGCTTAGTCTAATACAGTGACTGCTTAGTCTAATACAGTAGTCTAATACAGATACCAAAAACAATTTAGTCCAATCAACATAAGCTAAATATGATTTGGCTGTCCATATTTCTGTGTGTGTGTGTGTGTGTGTGTGTGGTGTGTGTGTGTGTGTGTGTGTGTGTGTGTGTGTGTGTGTGTGTGTGTGTGTGTGTGTGTGTGTGTGTGTGTGTGTGTGTGTGTGTGTGTGTGTGTGTGTGTGTGTGTGTGTGTGTGTGTGTGTGTTCGTGCAAGTAGAAAAATAATGTTGACCCACCCTACTCAACCCTAGAGAAAAGCCAATTACATCCTCCTCTCTTTCATATTGATGAAACGGTTAGGCTACCTGGCAAAAAGGCTTGCAGGCTAGACTAACTTCCTTTCATGGGCAACATTAGCTAGTTAACATCAGCCTTCTACATCTAGATACATGTTGAACTTCCATCCTCTCAGGACAGGGGCACAATGTACTGTATTTTATGGTTGGATCAGATTTGCCGTTATAATCATTGGCCAGTGCAAATAATTAAATGAATCAAAATCCATATCTTAATCCATGGATAATTTAGGAAAGGCCCATTTTTGTTAGTGAGCTAGCCACCGGAGGACAACGACTGAAGTTGTTTCTCTCGATGACATATTTATCTGTGATAGGAGTGAAGCCAAATCCAAACTGGCTTCCCTTGACACTTTTTTTTTGGTGCGACAGGACCATTCACAGTTGAGCTCACACAGTTTAGCTCAACGCTGATTGGCTATTATTTGATTAAAAAAATGATCAAGGGAGGACAAATGGTCGCTGGCTTTCCTTGCATTCAATGCTACGGGCGGCAACATGTCATACTCTTTATCACCAAACCTTGGTCAGTATTCCTGTGGAACGCTTTCGACACCTTGTAGTCCATGCCCGACGAATTGAGGCTGTTCTGAGGGAAAAAAGGGGTTGCAACTTCATATTAGGAAGATGTTTCTATGTTTTGTACATTAAGTATATATGGCATATCTGCACCATTATATTGTGTTCTCCAGACCCCCTCATCATTGGGCTGTATGTACCTATTATTTTTGGGGATATGGTCATGTGACACCTGTACAATATGGTCCCATGGAGCTGTTTGGTGGCCAGGGAGGTAATATCCAAAAGATCTGCGACGGCACTATAGCTAAAACACTTCTGAGGACACTAGCTGTGTGAAATGTGGTGCCTCTATCACAAAAGACAATTCCCCTCAAATTTGACCCCCTGGACTAAAAGGTTACTAGTGGAGACATATTGAATCATGATCCACACCCTAGTTAAAAATGCTATACACAGTCACAATAAAGACAACAGAGAGTTAAAATGTCCAAAATCTTTTATATTTGTCATAAAGAAACAAGAATGGTGCAATTTAATTTGCCATGCTTTAAAGTTTAGTACTAAAAACGAGGATACATGTCTCAAAAGGTCACTTATTGGTAGCCTATCCAGACGCCAACATGCCAACAAGTCATTGCTAGACAGATAGATTAATCTCGAGCTTAGACTAGAGATCTTCCCCTTGTGACTGACAGAGATCAACTACCGTTTGATTTTGATACAGATGTAGGATCTTAATTTGATCACCCTGTTGCAGAATTTTGTAGTGTATTTGAGCTTTAAAAAGGCTTCTGAAGTTTGAAATTTCCACTTTGAAATTTCAGACTTGATTTTCCTTTATAAGCCCCTACAAAAATGTCCATTAATTATAATCAACATAATTATTCACATTTCCTGTTGCTGCAGGATTATCTTCCTGCTGTAACAAAACTTGCTCAAATTAAGATCCTACATCTGTAGCAAACCATGAGGAGAAGAAAGTTACTTCCCAGATCATTTTCATACTCATGTGCTGCTCTTAGCAAACACATGAGACATTTCTCTGAGTGTGTGTGGCGGCCTGGGGCGTTGGAGGAAGGGCCTCTGAATGTGTGTGGCAGTCTGGCCTGCCACGGTGGGGGAAGGGAAAAAGGAGGGAGGGATTTAGCAAGGCTTGCCCAATTCCCGCCAGTATGTGTAAACTGCCACTGTGGCATGACGTGGAAAAAAGAAAAGCAGAGGAATATGTGATGGTTTCCAGGTTTGCTTATGTTGTTAAGGGTTGTAAGGAAGGGGGTTCTCTTCAGACTGGGCATACCCCATTTGGAAGGGTTTTTCCAGAACAATAAGCCCCACTATAGGATCAGTTAAGTATAGAAACTGTAGCTGGTAGCTAAGGTATAATTACAATTCTGTTAACAATTAGGGACTCAGATCCCCAAATAGACTCACTTCCCAGAAATGGCTTAGTTACTTCCACGTGTTAGCTGAAAGCTTTTTCAAATTCCTTGGTGAATTGATTGGACTAAGATTGGGAGATAACTGCCGGTTTCTGATCTTGCTCAGTGTCGGAGCTGAGTGCCATTTTGAATGTCTGTTGGACAGAGACACAGATGTGGCTTGGATGCCACACTGTTTGTATTATGGCAGGATCTATAGGTGTCCCTAGAACTCTGTATGCAGATTCTTCACCACCAACAACAACACGGAGGGCCAGTGGTATGAAAGAACTAATTATGTATTTGTCTCATCCCTTCCCTTCCCCTTGCTTCTGAAAGCCATCTTAATGTGGGCTGTGTGCAAGCCAGAAAACTCTTAATCAGACCATTTATCATCTGGACTGAGAACAGTGTTGTTGTTTTTTTTTTACTGTGCCCATCCACTCAAATGAACCCATTGTGTCTCTGAAATCCCAATCTGTTTCTATGCAGGGAGTTGAAAACAGAGATCTGGGGCGAACAACTCCGGTTGTGCTTAGCACATGCTTGTGGAATATGGTGTGTCAACTCCACTGAAATCTGCTAAGAACTGTCTGGAATCATTTCGTATCAAACCGGATACGTGCTTCCAAATAAACCCAAATCCTGTTTTTCTGTTGCCATGGGTACCATGGGACCTTTTTGGAACTTTCCTACGGTTTCTGACGTCAGAGGGAGGATTCATGGTGGTAATTACTAAGAGGGAGAATGTGTGTGTGGTGCGTAAGAGGGGGAGACAGAGAGACGGAGTGGGAATGAGCCATGCAAGAAGGAGAGAAAGAGAGAGAAGGAGAAATCCTTTCTGTGTGAATAAACAGAGTCAGGAATACAAGGAGAAAGACAGAGAGGGGATTGTATTTTTGTATGTGTCCGTGTCCTTTACGTTTGTCCTTTAGGGCATTCACTCTCCATCATCACCCTAACCCTATCACAGAGAGCTAACGCTATAGCCCTCACCCAATCCCTTATTACTTCCCTTCTACAGCTTCCCTCCACCCTACAGAACTCACCCCACCCCATACCAGAGACCCACCCTCCAGACCAGAACAATAGCTGCTGTAAAATGACTTACAGGAATCCAGGAGTCATCTTTACAGTCAGCCTGCAAGCTGATGTATTGAACACACCACCAGGAAACCTGAAAGAAGAACACCCCCCCCCCCCCCCCCCCCCCCCCCACACACACACACACTCCCCTGTGATGTCAGGTGGGTCAGACTAGATGGCTAATGTGATGTTTGTGGTGCACCACTCACCCTGACAGGAATGCTGAGAACACCTGATAATTGTTTGCACCTGACTGGTACATTACTGGTCTATCAATGTGACAGGCACTTATGTTTCAGCTTTTCAACAAAGACATCAACATGAGACAGCCTGTTGTAGCTAGTCGATCTAAGGGGCCTGTTGTAGCTAGTCGATCTGAGGGGCCTGTTGTAGCAGGTAGAGCTGAGACAGCCTGTTTTAGGTAATCGATCTGAGCAGCCTAGTACAGTCAAGTTACCCTACATTTAAATTCCGTATTATTGGTCATTTAGCAGGCACTCTTATCCAGAGTGACTTACAGTCACTTACAGTTCTCCTTTAGGTTTCCCAGGAACCATTAAGTCACACTAGTAGCTAGTCAACCAGAATGGCCTGTTGCACATAGTCGATCTGAGACAGCCTGTTGTAGCTAGTCGATCTGAGACAGCCTGTTGTAGCTAGTCGATCTGAGACAGCCTGTAGTAGCTAGTCGATCTGAGAGGCCTGTAGTAGCTAGTCAATCTGAGGGGCCTGTAGTAGCTAGTCGATCTGAGGGGCCTGTTGTAGTCAGTTGATCTGAGGGGCCTTTTGTAGCTAGTTGATGTGAGACAGCCTGTTGTAACTAATCAATCTAAGACAGCCTGTTCGTCAATCTGAGACAGCCTGTTTTAACTAGTCAATCTGAGACGTTCTGTTGTAACTAATCGATCTGAGACATCCTGTTGTAACTAATCAATCTGAGACAGCCTGTTGTAGCTAGTCGATCTGAGACGTTCTGTTGTAACTAATCAATCTGAGACAGCCTGTTGTAGCTTGTCGATCTGAGACGTTCTGTTGTAACTAATCAATCTGAGACAGCCTGTTGTAGCTTGTCGATATGAGACAGCCTGTTGTAGCTGGTCGATCTTAGGGGCCTGTTGTAAGTAGCCGATCTTTGGGGCCTGCTGTAGCTAGTCAACCTGAGACAGCCTGTTGTAGCTACTCGATCTGAGACAGCCTGTTGTAGCTACTCGATCTGAGACAGCCTGTTGTAGCTACTCGATCTGAGACAGCCTGTTGTAGCTACTCGATCTGAGACAGCCTGTTGTAGCTACTCGATCTGAGACAGCCTGTTGTAGCTAGTCGATCTGAGGGACCTGTAGTAGCTAGTCAACCTGAGACAGCCTGTTGGAGCTAGTAGAGCTGAGACAGCCTGTTGTAGCTTGTCGATCTCAGACAGCCTGTTCTAGCTAGTCGATCTGAGACAGCCTGTTGTTGCTAGTTGATCTGAGGGGCCTGTTGTATTTAGTCGATCTGAGACAGCCTGTGTTAGCTAGTTGATCTGAGGGGCCTGTTTTAGCTAGGCATTCTGAAGTGCCTGTTGTACCTAGTCGATCTGAGTGGCCTGTTGCAGCTAGTCAATCTTAGGGGCCTGTTGTAGCTAGTCAACCTGAGACAGCCTGTTGTAGCTACTCGATCTGAGACAGACTGTTGTAGCTAGTCGATCTGAGACATCCTATTGTAGGTAGTCGATCTGAAACAGCCTGTTGTATTTAGTCGATCTGAGACAGCCTGTTGTATTTAGTCGATCTGAGACAGCCTGTTGTATTTACTCGATCTGAGACAGCCTGTTGTATTTAGTCGATCTGAGACAGCCTGTTGTATTTAGTCGATCTGAGACAGCCTGTTGTATTTAGTCGATCTGAGACGTTCTGTTGTAACTAATTGATCTGAGACATCCTGTTGAAGCTAGTTGATCTGAGACAGCATGCCTGTTTTAGCTTGTTGATCTGAGACAGCATGCCTGTTTTAGCTTGTCGATCTGAGACAGACTGCTGTAGCTTGTTAATCTGAGGGGCTTTTGTGTTTAATGGGAGGTTCTGTGAAAGGTCTAATACCAGTTGTCATTGTCAGGGAGGAGAGATGTACAGCCAATTCTAATTCAGAGGCTTACCCTGGGTCCGCTAGTCTCTCCAGTGGCCGGCTTTAGATACAAGGCCTTCTGTGGGTGTTTCTTGACACTGGGGGTGGACATGAATCGGATGGGCATAGCTGGAACAAGGGCCTTACGGACCGTCTAACTGACCTGTGCAGTCAGATCCCTGGCTAAGAGTAAACTCATTATTACTCTGGTGAAAAAGGTATCTTCTGAAGATGGGCTAAGTCCAGAGGTCAAAAGTCAATGGTGCCAACCCAGGCCAGAGGTCAATGGGGTCAACCCAGTCCAGAGGCCCATCTGAGGACAATCCAAATAACTCTTCCCAGGCTTTAAATGTTAAAGTGTAACCCGGTAAACCCACTCCTCCCTTTAATGTAACAATGACTCAATCACATTGTGATTCCTAGAGCCAGGGTTAATGATCAATCTATGGAGCCAGCATTATCTCAGAGTGCTGATAAGGCTGGGCAAGGTAAACATACCTACTGAGACCAGGCTACAGCCTCACACCTGTTTCATTGGTTAGTGTTTGAAACCTAGCTTTCTATATCATGTCATGCTGGGCGGTCCCGTTTGATTAGTGGGTGATGTAGAGCTTTGAGAGCAGGCCAACACTTGTGAGGCGTGTGATGTCATTGCAACCTACTATACACCTGCTTGCCAAAAGCTTTGCCAAAGGTATGATTCATTCATAATGTGAAACCTCTCGATATGATGCCATAGTACAGTCAAGTTATCCTACATTTATACACTGGTCAAAAAAATAAAGGGAACACTTAAACAACACAATGTAACTCCAAGTCAATCACACTTCTGGGAAATCAAACTGTCCACTTAGGAAGCAACACTGATTGACAATAAATTTCACTTGCTGTTGTGCAAATGGAATAGACAACAGGTGGAAATTATAGGCAATTAGCAAGACACCCCCAATAAAGGAGTGGTTCTGCAGGTGGGGACCACAGACCACTTCTCAGTTCCTATGCTTCCTGGCTGATGTTTTGGTCACTTTTGAATGCTGGCGGTTCTTTCACTCTAGTGGTAGCATGAGACGGAGTCTACAACCCACACAAGTGGCTCAGGTAGTGAAGCTCATCCAGGATGGCACATCAATGCGAGCTGTGGCAAGGTTTGCTGTGTCTGTCAGCGTAGTGTCCAGAGCATGGAGGCGCTACCAGGAGACAGGCCAGTACATCAGGAGACGTGGAGGAGGCCGTAGGAGGGCAACAACCCAGCAGCAGGACCGCTACCTCCGCCTTTGTGCAAGGAGGAGCAGGAGAAGCACTGCCAGAGCCCTGCAAAATGACCTCCAGCAGGCCACAAATGTGCATGTGTCTGCTCAAACGATCAGAAACAGACTCCATGAGGGTGGTATGAGGGCCTGACGTCCACAGGTGGGGGTTGTGCTTACAGCCCAACACCGTGCAGGACGTTTGGCATTTGCCAGAGAACACCAAGATTGGCAAATTTGCCACTGGCACCCTGTGCACTTCACAGATGAAAGCAGGTTCACACTGAGAACGTGACAGACGTGACAAAGTCTGGAGACGCCGTGGAGAACGTTCTGCTGCCTGCAACATCCTGCAGCATGACCGGATTGGCGGTGGGTCAGTCATGGTGTGGGGTGGCATTTCTTTGGGGGGCCACACAGCCCTCCGTGTGCTCGCCAGAGGTAGCCTGACTTCCATTAGGTACCGAGATGAGATCCTCAGACCCCTTGTGAGACCATATGCTGGTGCGGTTGGCCCTGGGTTCCTCCTAATGCAAGACAATGCTAGACCTCATGTGGCTGGAGTGTGTCAGCAGTTCCTGCAAGAGGAAGGCATTGATGCTATGGACTGGCCCGCCCGTTCCCCAGACCTGAATCCAATTGAGCACATCTGGGACATCCTGTCTCGCTCCATCCACCAACGCCACGTTGCACCACAGACTGTCCAGGAGTTGGCGGATGCTTTAGTCCAGGTCTGGGAGGAGATCCCTCAGGAGACCATCCGCCACCTCATCAGGAGCATGCCCCGGCATTGTAGGGAGGTCATACAGGCACATGGAGGCCACACACACTACTGAGCCTCATTTTGACTTGTTTTAAGGACATTACATCAAAGTTGGATCAGCCTGTAGTGTGGTTTTCCACTTTAATTTTGAGTGTGACTCCAAATCTAGACCTCCATGGGTTGATAAATTGGATTTCCATTGATTATTTTTGTGTGATTTTGTTGTCAGCACATTCAACTATGTAAAGAAAAAAGTATTTAATAAAATTATTTCTTTCATTCAGATCTAGGATGTGTTGTTGAAGTGTTCCCTTTATTTTTTTGAGCAGTATATTACGTATTATTGATCATTTAGCAGGCACTCTTATCCAGAGTGACTTACAGTCACTTACAGTTATCCTTAAGGTTTCCCAGGAACCATTAAGTCACACTCTTGTACAACCTGATCATGAAGGACCACATAGTATCATTCATTTACTGATACCAGGTACGTAATAGTGAGTTAAACATACCTTTGAGGAACATCTTTCCGATTGAGAATAGGGATAACACTAGTCTTGCGTTACCATTCTCTCAAGTCTACATCAATCAAAACCAAGGCCTGGATTGCATCTGGACTGCATTAGATCCACGAAATAGCGTGCTACATATTTAAAGGTAATATCCAATTGAGAAGAAATCTGCAGCATTTACCTTGAATGCGATCTCCGCAAACGTGGTAACATTGCCTAAGCTGCACTGTCTACAAGGGTGATCGGATTGAATCCCGGCCTGTGTTATCCAGGATTGTAAAAAATCAGACTCATTTCAAGGGTTACGGGGGTGAATTGCTTATGAGATGGAACACAGCAGACAAGACAGACAAGCTCCAACAGGATGGGCCATGAAGCCAGTTAGCTCCTATCTGCGTCAGTCTTCTACCCCCCATCAATATCTGTGTTTCCCAGGCAAGTGTGGCACCAGGGAGGATCAGGCCAGACAGGCATAGACTTTCAACTGGATGAGCCTGGAATATTAACATTAGCCATAAAAAATATCATATGAGGTCTGGGTGGCTGTGCCTTTGGAAAATATAGCCCACATTATGTCTCTTACCATTTGGATGAACATTCTATTATTTTATATCCACCACAGCAAAAGGGAATCTCTACTGTACATGGAGTAGCACACTTTCTCTCAGACTGTCTAAGACAGAGTTTCTCATGGTTCTAACCAGAGATATATACCGTACTAGTCAAACGTTTGGACACACCTACCCATTCAAGGGTTTTAATTTATTTTTACTATTTTCTACATTGTAAAATAATAGTGAAGACATCAAAACTATGAAATTACACATATGGAATCATTTAGTAACCCAAAAATTGTTAAACAAATCAAAAAATGTTTTAGATTTTATATTTTAGCCACCCTTTACCTTGATGACAGCTTTGCAAACTCTTGGCATTCTCTCAACCAGCTTCATGAGGTAGTCACCTGGAATGCATTTCAATTAAGATGTTGTGCCTTAAAAGTACATTTGCGGATTTCTTTCCGTCTTAATGCATTTGAGCCAATCAATTGTGTTGTGACAAGGTAGGGGTGGTATACAGAAGATAGCCCTATTTGGTAAAAGACCAAGTCCATATTATGGCAAGAACAGCTCAAATAAGCAAAGAGAAATGACAGTCCATCATTACTTTAAGACATGAAGGTAAGTCAAAACGGTACATTTCAAGAACTTTGAAAGTTTCTTCAAGTACAGTCGCCAAAAACCATCAAGCGCTATGATGAACTGTTTCTCATGAGCATCAATACAGGAAAGGAATACCCAGAGTTACCTCTGCTGCAGAGGATAAATTCATTAAAGTTAATTGCACCTCATATTGCAACCCTAAGAAGTTAACAAGCACATCTCAACATCAATTGTTCAGAGGGGACTGGATGAATCAGGACTTCATGGTCAAATTTCTGCAAAGAAATCCTTATTAAAGGACACCAATTAGAAGAATAGACTTGCTTGGGCCAAGAAACACAAGCAATGGACATTAGACCGGTGGAAATCTGTCCTTTGGTCTGATGAGTTCAAATTTGAGATTTTTGGTTACACGTGTCTTTGTGAGATGCAGAGTAGGTGAACTGATGATCTCCGCATGTGTGGTTCCCACCGTGAAGCTTGGAGGAGGAGGTGTGATGGTGTGGGGGTGCTTTGCTGGTGACACTGTCAGTGATTTATTTAGAATTCAAGGAGCACTTAATCAGCATGGCTACCACAGCATTCTGCAGCAATACGCTATCTCATCTGGTTTGCACTTAGTGGGACTATCATTTGTTTTTCAACAGAACAATGACCCAAAACACGCCTCCAGGCTGTATAAGGGCTTTTTGACCAAGCAGGAGGGTGATGGAGTGCTGCATCAGATGACCTGGCCTCCACAATCACCCGACCTCAACCCAATTGAGATGGTTTGGGATGAGTTGGACCACAGAGTGAAGGAAAAGCAGCCGACAAGTGCTCAACATATGTGGGAACTCCTTCAAGACTGTTGGAAAAGCATTCCAGGTGCAGCTTGTTGAGAGAATGCCAAGAGTGTGCAAAGATGTCATCAAGGCAAAGGGTGGCTACTTTGAAGAATTGTATTTGTT
Organism: Salmo trutta; assembly: GCF_901001165.1. Taxonomy (NCBI): domain Eukaryota; kingdom Metazoa; phylum Chordata; class Actinopteri; order Salmoniformes; family Salmonidae; genus Salmo; species Salmo trutta. Next base: position 9,469,968 of record NC_042984.1, on the reverse strand, counting down.
TACCACTTTTTTTGGTTACTACATGTTCCATATGTGTTATTTCGTATTTTTGATGTCTTCACTATTATTCTACAATGTAGAAAATTGTCAAAATAAACAAAAACCCTTGAATGAGTAGGTGTGTCCAAACTTTTGACTGGTAATGTATATCGTAATTGTCAAACAGAAACCACATTAGCCCAACTCTATACAGTCTATGACTCTGGTTATAACTATGGAGGCCTCCAAGAGAGGCAAAGATAGTTGTTTTAAATTTGTACAGAATTCTTTCTTGACTTAATTTCCTGCCTCATGCTCCTTCCTGATTCCGTGGGACACATATACCTTCTACTGCATGAGAGGAGACGATAATACTGCAGGCAGCAATAAGACAGTGATCTTTATTTTATTGGCTTTGTAGGACAGGCTTGTTAGTTCATGGCCTCTTATATTAGGTCTATCCAAACACTGCTGGATTATTGGTGGTACAATATATAAATATGTGACTGTGTGTATACTGCTAACACTAACATTGCTTTATCAGTGTTATACTGTGAGTTGGGTGGACTTCAGAAGGACAAGAAATGGAACCATTGTTCACTCAACAAACTATGCTCACAGTGGGATTAATGTATAAAACCTTGTTGAGTCGAAGTACAAATGAATGTTTGCCTTTGGAAGGCAACACTGTATGTAGGTTGAGCTATATTCCCAAATGTTGAGAAAACTCACAATCCTATTGCAGCTGGCTCCTTTACAATTGTACATTGAATCACTTTCTTTTTACAGTGCATTTACTAGATTCATAGAGAAAGAGAGAGGGAGAAAGGGAGAGAGGGAGGGAGAGCTAGAAGGAGAGAGAGGGAGAGATAGAGGGAGGGAGAGATAAAGAACGAGAGAGGGATAGAGGGAGAGGGAGGGAGAGATAGAGAGGGAGGGAGAGAGAGAGGGAAGGAGAGATAGACAGAGGGAGAGAGGGAGGGAGAGAGAGGGAGAAAGGGAGAAATAGAGAAAGAGAGAGGGTGAGAAAGAGAGAGGATGAGAGGGAGGGAGAGATAGAGAGAGAGGGAGAGATGGAGTGGAAGGGAGAGAGAGGGAGAGAGAGAGGGAGTGAGGGAGAAAGAGAGAAAGATAGAGAGAGGGAGTGAGTGAGGGAGAGGGAGAGAAGATAGAGGGAGAGAGAGGGAGAGAGGGAGGGAGAGATAGATAGGGAGAATAGAGGGAGGGAGAGAGAGAGAACGAGAGAGGGAGAGAGAGAGAGAGAAAGAGAGAGCGGGAAAGATAGAGGGAGAGGAAGATTGCTAGGTGGATGACACTTAATTACTTTTCTCCTTCCCCCTTCTGACAACCAGCTGGTGACACGCATCTCTACATGCCTGGCAGACATCTCAGCTTAGATGTCGGCCCACCACCTCAAGCTCAACCTCGACAAGACAGAGCTGCTCCACCGTGTCCCTCTCCCAGAGTGCAAAGAACCTTGGAGGGACCCTGGACAACACCCTGTCATTCTCTGCGAACATCAAAGCAGTGACTCGCTTCTGCAGGTTCATGCTCTACAACATCCGTAGAGTATGACCCTACCTCACACAGAATGTGGTGCAGGTCCTAATCCAGGCACTTGTCATATCCTGTCTGGACTACTGCAACTCGCTGTTGGCCGGTGCCATCAAAAGCCTGCAACTTATCCAGAACGCTGTAGCCCGCCTGGTGTTCAACCTTCCTAAATTCTCCCATGTCACCCCATTCCTCCGCATACTCCACTTGCTTCCAGTCGAAGCTCGCATCCACTACAAAAGCATGGTGCTTGCCTACGGAGCAGCAAGAGGCACTGCCCCTCCCTACCTTCAGGCTATGCTCAAAACCTACACCCCAATCCGAACACTCCGTTTTGCCACCTCTGGTCTCTTGGCCCTCCCACCCCTACGGGAGGGCAGCTCCCGCTCAGCCCAGTCAAAGCTCTTCTCTGTCCTGGCACCCCAATGGTGGAACTCAGCTTCCCCCTGAAACTAGGACAGCAGAATCCCTGCTCATCTTCCGAAAACATCTGAAAACCTTCCTATTCAAGAGTCTTAAATAATCTCACAGCACCCCCCTCACACCCCTTCCTCACCCCATGGGGAGAGATAGAGAGAGACGGAGAGAGAGAGAGAGAGTAATGTTTACTGTTCATTTTTGATTGTTTATTTCACTTTTGTTTATTGTCTATTTCACTTGCTTTGGCAATGTAAAGATATGTTTCCCATACCAATAAAACCCTTTGAATTGAATTTAATTGAGAGAAAGAGAGAAAACGAGTCAGAGAGAGAGAGAGAGAATTAATCCCCTGAGTATGAATGGGGCCCTATCAATTTACTGCCAAGAGAATGGCATCTGAGAAAACAGCCTGTAAGAATATTCCCTTGTTGGGAGCCAGCAGCTTTATTGTACATATCTCAGTGGGTGAAATTACAGTTTTTTTTTCCTCTGATATATTTACAAGATTAGAGTTGTCTTTGTTCCTGCTTGTCTACACAGGGGCTAGGCTAATTGTTATTTTGTTTAGCTTGTCTGAAACTCATATCCTCAGATAGGTGGAGGACAATCAAATCAAATGAAAAATGTAATCAAATGTTATTTGTCACATGCTTGGTAAACAACAGGTGTAGACTAACAGTGAACTGCTTACATAAGGGGCATTCCCAACAACACAGAAAGAAAGACAACAGAGAAATAATAGAAAATAGAGAAATAATAGAAACGTAATAACACATAATAATAAAGTTAATAATAAATACACATTGAGTAACGATAACTTGGCTATATAACAGGGTACCAGTACTCAGTCGATGGGCAGGGGTACGAAGTAATTGAGGTAGATATGTACATATAACTAGGAATAAAGTGACTAGGCAGCAGGATAGATAATAAACAATAGCAGCAGCGTATGAGTCCAAAAAGTTAGTGCAGAAATGGTCAATACAGGTAGGCCGGGTAGCTATTTGGTTAACTATTTCATTAACCTTTATCAGTCTTATGGCTTGGGGAAGAAACTGTTCAGGTTCCTGTTGGTTCCAGACTTGGTGCATTGGTATTGCTTGCCGTGCGATAGCAGGGAGAACTATGACTTGGGTGGCTGGAGTCTGACAATTTTTAGGGCATTCCTCTGACACCGCCTGGTATAGATGCCAAGCAGTTGCCAAACCAAGTGGTAATGCAGCCAGTCGAGATGCTCTCAATGGTTCAGCTATTGAGAAAGAAGGATTTTTAAGCCTTGAGACAATTAAGTTGGATTATGTATGTGTGCCATTCAGAGGGTGAATGGAAAAGACTTTGAACAGGGTATGGTAGTAGGTGCCAGGCGCAATAGTTTGTGTCAAGAACTGCAACACTGCTGGATTTTTCATACTCAACAATTTCCCGTGTGTATCAAGAATGGTCCACCACCCAAAGGTAATCTAGCCAATTTGACACAACTATGCGAAGCACTGGAGTCAACATGGGCCAGCATACCTGTAGAATTCTTTCTCCACCTAGTAAAGTCCATGCCCAGATGAATTGAGGTTGTTCTGAGGGCAAAAGAGGTGGGGGGTGCAACTCAATGTTAGGAATGTGTTCCTAATGTTTGGTATACTCAGTGTATATTATGATGACATTTTGTGACATTTTATCCGTTTGGATACACAACAAAAAATTCTCGAGGCGAGCCAAATTCTACACACCGCTGTTCGGCGATTGGTCAACAGTAGGGATTCTTCAATGTAGTGGGTTTTGTCGTTCAATGAGAGACAATTTTGTCACTTCAGAAATACTGCACCAAACATCCTAGTCAGATGTAAAATTGCTGCAAAATTGCTCTAGTCGAACTCTGAAGCATGCTGACGCCTTTACCCTGTCTACTCTGTTTCATGGCCATTCTTCTTCTTTTTACCTAACCTCTACAGGATTGGTGTCCCCCCCGCGAGACAGTTGAGCTTATCGTAGGCTAATGTGATTAACATGAGGTTGTAAGTAACAAGAACATTTCCCAGAACATAGACCTATCTGATATGGGCAGAAAGCTTAAATTCTTGTTAATCTAACTGCACTGTCCAACTTACAGTAGCTATTACAGTGAAAGAATACCATGCTATTGTTTGAAGAGAGTGCGCAGTTATGAACTTGAAAATGTATCAATAAACCAATTAGGCACGTTTGGGCAGACTCGATACAGCATTTTGAACAGAAATGCAATGGTTCATTGGATCAGTCTAAAACCTTGCACATACACTGCTGCCATCTAGTGGCCAAAATCAGAATTACTTCTATCCTGGAATAATATAGTGTCACCTTTCTCTTGCATTTCAAAGATGATAAGAAAAATAAAAACACATTTCTTTCTTTGTATTATCTCTTACCAGATCTAATGTGTTATATTCTCCTTCATTAATTTCACATTTCCACAAATTTCAAAGTGTTTCCTTTCAAATGATAGCAAGAATATGCATATCCTTGCTTCAGGTGCTGAGCTACAGGCAGTTAGATTTGGGTATGTCATTTTAGGTGGACATTTAAAAAAAAGGGTCCGATCCTTAAGAGGTTTTAAGAAGCTTATATTTTGTGGTTCTGATGGGATAAGACAGTTGATCTAAACTCAAGAGACATTTATGAGATACATTCTTCAAGATTCCATGGCATTAGCCTATATAATTTATTTTGATGTCCAAAAATGCGTTTACCAATTCTGGATTGTGCCTTTTACGCCTGTGTGGTTTGCGACGCAAACTGGCAGGAACATGAGTTGTCACAACTTGAAATAAAAAGTTCTGTGATTCCAGGTGTTCTCGGGAACATGACTAACCCCTGCTCACTATCCGTCATTTCTCAAGAAGAATGTATGCCGGTCAGGAAATTGAGAAACACCTTGTGTAGGGAGTGGAACAAAATCGGAATTGCGCCTATCCTGGAACAATACAGTGTGGCTTTTCTCTTGCATTTCAAAAAGATGATAAAAAAATGTTTAAAACATGTTTCTTTCTTTGTATTATCTCTTACCAGATCTAATGTGTTATATACTCCTTCATTAATTTCACATTTCTACAAACATCAAAGTGTTTCCTTTCAAACGGTATCAAGAATATGCATATCCTTGCTTCAGGTTGTCACGTCGTTCGTCGGAAGGAGCGGACCAAAGTGCAGCATGTGTATCGTTCCACATATTTTATTGAACTGTGAAACTATGCAAGATACACAAATAAACTTAAGAACAAAAAACCGTGATGAAGAGGTGCAACAAACACTAACTCGATTTGGGTATGTCATTTTAGGTGTTTTTTTTTTTTTTAAAGAGGGCCTGATCCTTGAGAGGTTATATTTTGGGGTTCTGATGGGGTAAGACAGTTGATCTAAACACATGAGACATTTATGAGATACATTCTTCAAGATTCCATGGCATTAGCCTATATAATTTATTTTTAAGTCCAAAAATGTGTTTACCAATTCTGGATTTGTAACGGCCGTCGTTGAAGAGAGTAGACCAAGGCGCAGCGTGGTTAGTGCTCATCATGAATTTATTAAAGATAGAACACTTTAACCAAAAAAACAAACCGACAGCCAAACAGTTCTGTCAGGTGCAAAACAGAAATTAACTACCCACAAACCCCAAAGGAAAACAGGCTGCCTAAGTATGACTCCCAATCAGCGACAACGATGTACAGCTGTCCCTGATTGAGAGCCATACCAGGCCAAAACAAAGAAATACAAAGCATAGAAAAAAGGACATAGAATGCCCACCCAAATCACACCCTGACCAAACCTAAATAGAAACATAAAAAAGGCTCTCTCAGGTCAGGGCGTGACAGTACCCCCCCCAAAGGTGCGGACTCCGGCCGCAAAACCTGAACCTATAGGGGAGGGTCTGGATGGGCATTTCTCCGCGGTGGCGGCTCTGGAGCGGGACGCAGACCCCGCTCCACCACTGGCTCACCCCACTTAGGTGGTGCCTCTAGAGCGGGTTCCCTCGCCGTGGGCCCCGGACTGGAGGGCGACTCTGGCTGCGCCGGGGGACAGGCGGGCGACTCTGGCTGCGCCGGGGGACAGGCGGGCGACTCTGGCTGCGCCGGGGGACAGGCGGGCGACGCTGGCTGCGCCGGGGGACAGGCGGGCGACGCTGGCTGCGCCGGGGGACAGGCGGGCGACGCTGGCTGCGCCGGGGGACAGGCGGGCGACGCTGGCTGCGCCGGGGGACAGGCGGGCGACGCTGGCTGCGCCGGGGGACAGGCGGGCGACGCTGGCTGCGCCGGGGGACAGGCGGGCGACTCTGGCTACGCCGGGGGACAGGCGGGCGACGCTGGCTGCGCAGGGGGACTGCACACTGAAAGCCTGATGCGTGGGGTTGGCTTAGGAAGCGCCAGACTAGGGACACGCACCACTGGGCTAGTGCGAGGAGCAGGAGCAGGACGAGCTGGACTGGGCTGACGCACTGGAGGCCTGGTGCGTGGGGCTGGGAGTGGAGGTACCAGACTGAAGATATACGCACCTCATGGCTAGTGCAAGGAGCGGGAACAGGACGTACTGGACTGGGCTGATGCACTGGAAGCCTAGTGCGTGGTGCTGGCTTTGGATGCGCCAGACTGAAGACACGCACCTCAGGGCTAGTGCGGGGAGCAGGATACACTGGACCGTGGAGGCGCACTGGCGGTCTCAAGCGCAGGACTGGCACCGCCTGTACTGGCTGGGTGCCCACTTCCCCCCGGCAAATGCAGGACGCTGGCACCGAGCACACCGGCCTGTGGATACTCGGCCTCGACGCCATGCGCATCACCCCATAGCACGGGACCTGACCAGTACCACGCTGCCTCTGGTAAGCACGGGGAGTTGGCTTAGGGCTCAACCCTGGCCCTGCCAAACTACCTGTGTGCCCCAAAGGGAGGATAGCTCCCTTTGCTTGTCCTTCCAGAGTTCACATTCCAACTCCCATGTCCATCCTTCCCCCCGATGCTCCAAACCACGCTGCTTGGTCTTCTGTTGGTGGGTCGTTCTGTAACGGCCGTCGTTGAAGAGAGTAGACCAAGGCGCAGCGTGGTTAGTGCTCATCATGAATTTATTAAAGCTAGAACACTTTAACCAAAAAAACAACAAACCGACAGCCAAACAGTTCTGTCAGGTGCAAAACACTAAACAGAAATTAACTACCCACAAACGCCAAAGGAAAACAGGCTGCCTAAGTATGACTCCCAATCAGCGACAACGATGTACAGCTGTCCCTGATTGAGAGCCATACCAGGCCAAAACAAAGAAATACAAAGCATAGAAAAAAGGACATAGAATGCCCACCCAAATCACACCCTGACCAAACCTAAATAGAGACATAAAAAAGGCTCTCTCAGGTCAGGGCGTGACAGGATTGTGCCTTTTACGCCTGTGTGGTTTGCGATGCAAACTGGCAGGGACATGAGTTGTCACACCTCGAAATAAAAAGTTCTATGTGATTCCAGGTTTCAGGAACATGACTAACCCCTGCTCACTATCCGTCATTTCTCAAGAAGAATTTATACCAGTCAGGAAATTGAGAAACACCTTGTGTAGGGAGTGGAACACAAATACATTAATAACGCATTACAGTTCACACACATGGTTCATATAAAAAATTACCATATTTGGGTCCAGAATTAATCACAGGTATATACAATCAGAAAATATTTCTGATTACCATCACTCTGTTGTACCAGTCCATAATTAATATACATTGATTACCTATTTTGTGACATTATAACTAAAGAGATGAAAATCTCAAATTACCGAGGGATTTTGACATGGAATAGTTACAAACTGAGGCAAACAAAAATTCACGTTTGAAATTACAGTATATTGTAGAGTTTCAAGTTTGAGAGTGCAAAGCCAGACAAAGGATTCTATAAAAAGTGCTTTTGGTGCACAGAGGAGAGAGGGAGGGAACTTGGAAAGAGAGGAGTGTTTAGGGGGAGGGACTGTGGGGGCCAGCAGGGTTATAAAGTTTGAGTGGCTTCCTCTCTGCCCATGCTCTGTGTGTCTGTGTGCTCCTGTTTCTGCCGGCCCACTCTCAACTCTCTGTGCCTCTCTCAATCTCACTCCATCTAACAAAATGAGTGTCAAACGAAGCAGCACCAGGGGACCTGGCAGTGGGTACAGCCACTCCATCACTCACAGCTCTACTGCTCCCACTTACCGGGCCGCCAGCACCTATGGTGGTGCTGGGGGTCAGGGGACCCGAATCTCCTCTGTGTCCTACTCGGGTGTGCGAAGCGGGATGGGAGGGATGGGGGTTGGGATGGGAGGCTCCGGGGGCTCCATGTCCAGCAGCATCCAGGTGAGCGCCAGCGGGGACACCGCTCACATCATGGGCAATGAGAAGTTTGCCATGCAGAACCTCAACGACCGTCTGGCCTCCTACCTAGAGATGGTGAGGAATCTGGAGCAGGCCAACGGCAAGCTGGAGCTGAAGATCAAGGAGGCTATGGAGAAGAGAGGCCCAGATGTCAACGACTACAGCCGCTACAACGCCATCTTGAATGACCTGAGGAAGAAGGTGAGAGGCCAGGGGGAGGAAGGAGTACTATTGGCTAATATGAGATGCTGGACAAAGCTACACCATAGAGCTTTAGGGAAGTAATATATATTTCAAATGCAAATTCACTGTTCTACAATGGCTGACCCAACAGAAGAGAGTAACAGAGTGACAGAGAGTAGTTTGGGAGTGAAAGAGGAAACACAGTGGCCCTACTCTATCCTTGTCAGGTTATTGACCTGGGTAGTAAAGACCCAGTGTAGCTGGTTTCTCCATTAGAGCCGTGCTGATTAGTGATGGCAAGGTGCCGGCATCCCCAGGCAGAAGGTCAAGGGGCAGACAGAAAGCAATAAGAAGGGGAATTCCAAGGGGTTCTGCTAGCTGACCTTCGACATGGCCAGAGTTCCAGGTCCAGCTAGCATTCTCAGGGGTCATAGATGTGTTTGTTTAACTTCCTGTTATCAGTTAACTGTGTATAGCACAAAGATTGTTAGCAATGAAACTACGATACAGTAGCATTTAAAATGATTATCTACAATATAACCATCAACAGTTATGCACAAATTTAACCATGAAAACTAGGAGAGTTGTTACAGCTGTAGGTAAAGTTAAAAAGGTTATTTTGACATTTTCTCTCAGCTATGGTAAGTGTGTAGCAGTAAATTAAATGAGGCTACTACCCACTGGGCACAGACGTCAATTCAACGTCTATTCCACATTGGTTAAACGTAATTTCATTGAAATTAAGTTAGTAAACAATATTGATTCAACCAGTGTGTGGTCTGTGGGTCTTTTATGGTGTGGTTCTTACTCACAACTTACACAAGGCTACTATTTCATGGTGTGGTCCTTACTTTGATGGTGGAGCATGGTAAATGAGTTTGGGAGTCAATGTACTGTGTCATTAAAAAGTAGTCCGTCTAACCAGGTCATTCCATTCCCATTCCTCTGATAGTGTTCCATGTATATATACATATATATATATATGTATATATACAGTACTGAATGATTGACATATGGGTTTATAATGCTTTATGTGTGTATTTTACATTTACATTTAAGTCATTTAGCAGACGCTCTTATCCAGAGCGACTTACAAATTGGTGCATTCACCTTATGATATCCAGTGGAACAACCACTTTACAATAGTGCATCTAAATCTTTTAGGGGGGGGGGGATAGAAGGATTACTTTATCCTATCCCAGGTATTCCTTAAAGAGGTGGGGTTTCAGGTGTCTCCGGTGTATACTGTTGGGCGAGCAAGGATATTCTGTGAGTCATTCAACTGGAAATGTTCAGAGCTGCTGATACTTCGGAAAAATACTGTTAGACATCTAGTAAACAGTCATTATTATAGGCCTTCTGCATCTGCAACAAGTTACTGTTGTACTTTAAAGCATGCAGTAAATACTGCCTGATACTATAGTATATTTATTATTTAAAAAAAAAAAACATATCCGAAAAACTCTTTCCATTGGATTCTGGAACATTCCAGTCATGCTTCTGTGGTTTTGCCGTGTAGACCTTGCTGGAGCAACGTGCCAAAGTCAAACCACCCAAAGTGACAAGAGTAACTATGCAAAATATGGAGATTAGATGCCAGATACCAATAGCGAGAGACAAAATTCAAATATATAACAAGACTATCATTACAGCATTTCTCTTGCTAGCTAACTAAGCTCCGCTCCATTGTGAATTAAGTTCCTGATGAACTCCACCAACAGAGTGGAGCAGAGACCAGGCTTTGTGAAATTCAGCTCCGACTACATCGATTCGCCCAAGGTCAATACTTTAAAAACATTTTATTATAAAATGCTTACCTTGTACCTATGTCCGTCCTCTGTAAATGTGTGCCTTTCTTGGTTTGCTGAAATCCATACTTTTTCAATAAACGTTAATCAAATACAGCCACCGACTGTTTGCTCATTGCTGTTTCTCTAAGATGGCAATTCAGCGCAAATGCGCATGTGCCAATTGAATCTCAACAAGGAAACAGTCAGTGGTTGTATTTGATTAGCTTTTAATGAAAAAATATGGATTTCAGCAAACAAAGAAAAAGGCACACAATTTCAGAGGACAAACATAGATACAAGGTTAGCGTTTCATAATGACAATTTTTTTAAAGAAATGGCCTTGGGCAAATCGATGTAGTCGGTTGCTGAATTCCACAAAGCCTGGTCTCTGCTCCACTCAGTTGGTGGAGTTCATCGGGAACTTCCTTCACCGTGGAGGGGAGTTTAGTCCGCTTCCTTCACCGTGGAGTGGAGTTTAGTCCGCTTCCTTCACCGTGGAGTGGAGTTTAGTCCGCTTCCTTCACCATGGAGTGGAGTTTAGTCCGCTTCCTTCACCGTGGAGTGGAGTTTAGTCCGCTTCCTTCACCGTGGAGTGGAGTTTAGTCCGCTTCCTTCACCGTGGAGGGGAGTTTAGTCCGCTTCCCTCACCATGGAGTGGAGTTTAGTCCGCTTCCTTCACCATGGAGTGGAGTTTAGTCCGCTATCCTATTGCTTCTCTTTGTCCCTTTGAAAAAAATTCTCAAACAAGGACATTGAACTTAACCTTGAAAATGAGAAAAACAAATGGTAAACTGAATATGAGCTGTGTCAATATTTCTTAAAATATTTGCTTAGTCTGCTGCTCTTGTAATGGTTGTCATTATGAAGCCTTACATAAAAGGTTAGGGGAGGAAGGCCTAGGCAGTTAAGCTGTTGCCAACATGGATGTGTTGGCTTTACCAACTGCCCATGGCACGTAATTGACCCCCAACGCATAGATCACAACGGGTTCATTTTTCTTTGTCGTGATACCAGGATGTGACCGCTAGTTCAAATATTCCTCCTTTACAAAAACAAGGCTTCTCACGACAGGAACAACAGGAAACCCAACCCAGTAACCACCCCCTCCCCATCTCACACACACACACACACACAACACACAACACACAACACACACACACACACACACACACACACACACACACACACACACACACACACACACCAACCTCCCGCCTGATGCAAATCACCTGCCTCCATTCTGACATGTATTCCACTGCACTTTCAGCTTGGCTGTTTGTTAATGATTGCCTCCCGAACTTTGTAACCTGCATCCATCCATCGCCAGCCTTATCTACTATACCATGGAGAGCAAACACTGCGGCTGTGGGGCAGCTGGCCTCCGCTGCTCCTGGCTGCCACTGTCACCAGCCTTGTCACTTTCATACTCATTACACAAAAGTACAGCATTGAAACTGCTGTGAAAAAAAATGAAATGAAAAAGTATGTTGACTTTAATTTATTTTCTCCTTGTCATTGGCAGGTGTTTGATGCCACAACAGACAACGCTCGTATGTGTCTTCAGATCGACAATGCCCGCTTAGCTGCTGATGACTTCAGGGTGAAGTAAGTCAAGCTAGGCAAAGCAGACAGTTGCACACGCACCTTAATTAACAGTGTAAAATAAGCAAACATTTGCTGACAGACCTTAATTAACGGTGACTAAACAAGCAGACAGTTGCTGACACACCTTAATTAACAGTAACTTAACAAACACCGTTGATGTGCCACATTATCTGCATACCCTCCATACTCTACAGTCTATGCTTTAAACGTCCAATGCAGCCGTTTTTATCTCAATATCAAAATATTTCTGGGTAACACTTAAATACCTTACTGTGATTGTTTTCAATTAAAATGGTCAAACTGAAACAAAAATAGCTTCTTAGCAAAGAGACATTTCTCAAGAAAGAATTTAGCTAGGATTTTCTGGGAGTGTTCTTAGTGGGGAGGGGAAAACTGAAAACTAGGTGTTATTGGCAGAGAGGTTTGGAACTCTCTTTCTAATTGGTCTACTAACCAAATTATGGTGATGTCACAGGCAGGCCAAAACTCCATCCCACCAAAACAGGCTGAAATTTCAGGGTGTCTTTTCAAACAGATTTTACACTAATTGGGCATTATCAGAACTTTCACAATTTCACAGTATTATTCCAACCTCATATTATGGAAGTATATACAAAACACAGGAAAATGATGTTTTGACCTCACTGGGCCTTTAAACGGACACTTTTGAGAATATTTCACCGTAGCTCTCCAGGGCATTGTATCTGATGCTGTTTGCCTTTGTGTTGCAGGTTTGAGTCTGAGCTGTCCATTCGCCAGTCTGTGGAGGCTGACATCGTTGGCCTGAGGAAGGTCATAGATGACACCAACATGGGCCGCATGAACCTGGAGAGTGAGATCGAAGCTTTGAAGGAGGAGCTCATCTTCCTGAAGAAGAACCACGACAACGTAAGTTCACCATGGGCCAACCCCCCCTTCAACAACCAAACCAATATAGTACACAACCCAACCCCTCTTGCACCACCAAACAAATGTTTACCTTCTCCCTTGTCATCACAATGGCTTAACTAGAGCAAGACCTAGCATGCCACCATCGGAGATAAAGTCAACCATACTGTATAAACAGGGGTTGTTTCGTGTGAGATATTTGGGATTTAGCGAGGGTGTGGTGTGTGCGGCACACACATAGGACTCACCCAGGAGGGCACCTTGGGTACCCAAATGAACAGCCTAAATACGGACTCTGACTTCACTCTTGAAAACATATTGCTTAATGAATTTTAACGTTGTTGTCCTTCTACCCCAACAGGAAGTGATGGAGATGCATAACATGATCTCCCAGTCTGGAGTGCAGGTGGACGTGGATGCTCCTAAGGGCCAGGACCTGGCTGCCATCATGGCTGAGGTCCGAGCCAAGTACGAGAAAGAGGCCCTGAAGAACCAAGAGGAGCTCAAAGCATGGCATGAAACACGGGTAACACCTACCAGCTTATTCATTTACCACACACTGATGACTTCTCAGTGAAACCGTCACAGAAACTCCTACTTAACCAATGATTTTTAAACTGACATCTATATCACCTCTATGTCCCTTCCAGATCACAGAGGTGCAGTCCGTGGTGTCACAGAACACAGAGGCCCTCCAAGGCGCACACACAGAGATCAGCGACCTCCGTAGACAGCTACAGACACTGGAGATCGAGCTGGACTCACAAAAGAGCTTGGTAAGATCCCTCAACAATACTATATTCACACAGCCAGTGTGTACAAAAGACATCATGGCATCAATGCTATTGGTTAAATGAAAACACTATCTTTTGGTATTTCTTTAATTAGTCTATTGTTGATATAGTCCCAAAAGGTTTCACATGTCAGCTGTATTTCTATATTTTAAAAGTTATATATCTTGAAAACTGGATTGCTGACATGCACCACATTTTGGGACTATATCAACAATGGACTTATGAAACAAATACCAAATGATAGTTTTTGGGTGGAGTTTTTCTTTTAAGTTCATGTTAATTTACAAGGCCAATCACCTGTACTGGACTGTCTTTACTCTTCCTCTCTCTCTGTCTAACAGAAAGGATCTCTGGAGGGGACGCTGCGAGACACAGAGATGCGCTACAACATGGAGATGGAATCCTTGAACAAAATCCTCGTGGGTCTGGAGTCTGAGCTGACTAACCTCCGCTCCAACATCCAGCAGCAGACGCAGGAGTACGAGCACCTGCTCAACATCAAGATGAAGCTGGAGGCGGAGATCGCCACATACAGGAGACTGCTGGACGGAGGAGACTTCAAGTGAGTAAGACAGAGGGAGAGAAAGCCTTAATTGGTGTTGCATGCATAATTCCTATAATTAAGCAGACTTGAGAAAGAGAATGAACATGAAGTTTGTTGCCGGCCAAGAGCCTACTGTGGTAAAAAGTCATCCAATGGCAATTTTCTGTCTTGGAGGCAAAAGTAGCCATTGCATAAATATTTTTATGTTGACTCATAGTTTTTCTCTCTCTCTCTCTCTCTCTCTCTCTCAGGCTCCAGGATGCTCTGGAGGACCAGCGGACAGTGAAGACCAAGGTGATGACCGTCACACAGACCCTGGTGGACGGGAAGGTTGTCTCCTCCAGCACAGAGACAAAGGAGAGGGACCTGTGAGACTACATCCATCATTCCACATCGTCCTGATTGTACAACACCATCCAACACACCATAGACATAAGATAACATCTAGCTGGAGAAGAAGAAAATTATCTCCACTTTATTTATTTCATCATGTTTCTTTTGCTTTTGAGTCTTAAGTCTTTTTTTTATCTTACGCATTTAGGCGTATATACATTTACAGTACAAGTTCAGAATTGAGTAATTTAGGATGAAATTGGCTTTAACCAATACGATTTTACATTTAAAACTAGCAATTGGATTAAGTAAAATATCTGTAAATCTGTAAAATTTCTTTTTTTACCATTGTCATCTTAGTTTTCTTTCTGTCCAGTTGAATTTGCCTGGTGTGATGTACTTTCATTGTCCAATAAAACATTGATCAGAATCTTGTCTATGCACTTGCTGTGTAACTGAACAAACAGGTCTTCTAGGTTATCACTTCTCATAGATTGGGGTTAATGTCTTATTTTCAATGACAGCCTAGGAACAGCAGGTTAAATGCCTTGTTCAGGGGCAGAACAACAGATGTGTACCTTGTCAGCTCAGGGATTTGATCTTGCAACCTTTCAGTTATTAGTCCAATGCTCTAACCACTAGGCTACCTTGCCTTCCCCAATATATTTTATAGTTAGTGTTATGTTACCTACTGATAGCGCTTTATAAAAGATCAAACATTACCTTTTAGTCATTTAACAGACGCTCTAATCCAGAGCAATTTACAGCAGTGAGTCCATACAGTTTCATGCTTTTTCATAAGTAATATTTGCTTTATTGGTTAGCTTTGATTCAGAGGGGTTGGGTTATCTATGGAAGGCACATTTCAAATCAAATCAAATTGTATTTGTCACATGCGCCGAATACAACAGTAGAGCCCTTAAGCCCTTAACCAACAATGCTTTAAGAAGTTAAGAAAATAAATAAAAATAAGTGTTAAATAAAACATTTAAAAGTAAAACATTTAAAATAAAAGTAAAAAATAATTAAACAGCATCAGTAAAATAACAAGCGAGGCTATCTCCTATGGCTATCTCTTCGGTTGAATGCATTCAGTTGTGCAACTGACTTGGTTTTCCCTTTCCATTTCCTTCCTTCGCTATTGATATTAGATTACAATAGAACAGCAGTTGGCTTTCAATATTGATTCTGAATGACTTCTGAATAAGAGTCTGTAACTGCTACTTTAAATACAGTACATTTGCTATCTACAGTTCAATCTTACATAAGTGACATAGGCTACACTTTCCCCTGCCTCATTGACCATAGTTACCAAACCACAGTTACAATGGGGGTGGAGAGGTGGAGAGGACAGAGTCTATGTAGGAGACTAAAGGTTAGAAAGTGATAGAAGGGAGTGGCGCGTCAGAACGCAGCCTCGTATATAAAAACTAACCTCCATCCTCCTCAGGCTCGGTAGAATCAATCTGTGCCAGTGTTAGGTGGTTCTCTGTTTCTTCTTCTCTTCTTCTTGGATTTCCTCTCTGAAGACATGGAGTCTGTATGTATCAGTAAGCATCCTGGATTTACTGGGCATCGTGCTGAAAGTGGCAGTGGAGGCCTATACGCAAAGCCATGGAGCTCACAGAGTGCCCATGGCGGTGCCGGGGGACATGGGACCAGAATCTCCTCCGTCCACACCAGCAACAGGCTCGGGGTCTTCAGAGGAGGGGCAGAGCACCAGGTGTACACAGGTGTTACAGCTGATGGTGGCTTCGCTATGGGTAATGAGAAGCTCAACATGCAGAACCTGAATGACCGTCTGGCCACCTACCTGGAGTCAGTAAAGAACCTGGAGCAGGCCAACGGCAAGCTGGAGCTACAGATCAGGGAGGTACTGGAGAAGAAAGGGCCTGCTGGGGCAGACTACAGCCGCTACGAAGCCACGCTGGAGGACCTGAGGAAGAAGGTGAGGCCCTCAAATAATAACATTAAATTCAAGCTTGATTCATACAAAGTATTATGTGTGTGGAATCAGATCCTGTTCAGGGTTGGGGTAAATTCCATTTCAAATCAAGTCAATTCAGAAAGGTAACCAAATTCCAATTCCATATTTTCCTCACTGAAAATCACTGTTTTTTTCCAGAATTGACTGGAATTGAAATGGAATTGACCCCAACCATGATTCTGACTGCTCCAAACTGCCCCTACTGTATGGTTAATTGAGTCGCCCCACTCATTAATTTCACAATATTTAAAGCCAATATTTGCAGTTAAGTACACATTTTTGCCGTAACCCCGGACAAGCACTCCTGATTCAACTCGTCAGCTAATCATTAAGCCCTTGATAAGTTGAATGAGGTGTGTTTGTCTGGGGCTACAACAACAAAAAATATATATACTGCTGAGGGTACTGGAGGACTAGAGTTGGGAAATACTGTCTTAAGCCTTTTATTAGGTGAGGTTTCACAGAACCACCCCACAGTAAACTGATATGATTTACAGCGCATCTTATCAGACGTGGCTCCACCATGTTGACGCTGTATAGATGTTTAAGTGAGTGTCACTTTGTTTCTAACTGCACAAAGATGGAGTGGCGGGTTTCACCAAGGGACATGTTTATGTTGCTCCACCCTGTAGAACAGATCCACAGATATACCCAAGAATCATCCCTCTCCTCCCACTAATATTTCCTCAGATATTGGAGATGACAGTGGGCAATGCACAGATCGCTATCCAAGTTGAGTGTGCCGGCCTAGCCGCAGAGGACTTCAAGGTCAAGTGAGTGCTTGTAAACAAAGAAACGTGTTACTTGCTATCATCTGTTGGCATGAATCTATAGGGCCAACATTCTTTCATTATGGCTATGTCCACGTCTTTACATTCTTAATGTTGTTGTCAATAGGCATGAAAGTGAGATTGGGATGCGTCAGACTGTCGAGGGTGATGTCGCAAATCTGAGGAGAACACTTGATGACACCATCGTGCTCCAGCTGCATCTGGAGAACGATGTCGAGTTTCTGACAGAGGAACTGATCAACCTGAAGAAGACCCACGCAGAGGTAAGGAATGGTTCCTGTCATCTGACTAACATTCAGATAGGTTACATAGCTAGGTTACTAACATAACCACCATGTCATTGACCGAATGGATTTCCTGCAATCTGACTAACATTCAGATAGGTTACATAGCTAGGTTACTAACATAACCACCATGTCATTAATTGAATGGATTTCCTGTTTCCTTTGTGTCAGGATGTGCTGGAGCTGCATACCCAGATTTCCATGGCTGGAGTGCAGGTGGAGGTGGATGCTGCTAAGGGACACGACCTGGGAAAGATCATGGAGGAGATGAGGGCCAAGTACGAGAAGATGGCCTTGAAGAACCAGGAGGAGCTCAAAGAGTGGCATGAATCTAAAGTACGACTCTGTCCTTCCTTCCTAACACTTTTCAATGTTCTGCACTGTATTACTGTGGGTTAACATGTTGGTGTGTGTGTGTCCAGATCACAGAGGTGCAGGTCCAGGTGACTGAGAATACAGTGGCCCTGAAGGAGGCACACACCACATTCAGTGAAAGCAGGAGGAGTATTCAGTCCCTGCAGATTGAGCTTCAGTCCCAGATCAGCCTGGTAAGAATGATTATTTTATACAATGGCTACCATACTATTTCAAAATGAACTAAATCTTGGTGGATCCATCCTACGACCACGTACTTTCCTCCCAACCACAGAACGCGTCTCTGGGGGGGAACCTTCATGACATTGAGATGCGCTACAACATGGAGTTGCAGAAATACAACGCCGTCCTCCTGCGGCTGGAGGCTGAGCTGACCCAGATCCGCTCCGACATCCAACACCAGACACAGGACTACCAGATCCTGTTCAACATCAAGATACAGTTGGAGGCTGAGATCGCCGAGTACAGGAGGCTGCTGGACGGAGAATTGAAGTGAGTAAAACAAGGAGAGATGACAGGTGGAGCTACATGTCCTGCTTGGTTAGGGTAGTGTAACAACTACAATACCTGAATTATGTTGAGATGATAAAACTATCAAGTTACTGGAGCGATACAGCTGTACTAGTAGCTTATCATTAAACGGCTGGCCTTGTTCTATTGTTTGCTTGTTATTCTATGAGGCATGGGAATATTTGCAAATTAGATTCAAACTAGCTTCATGCAACTATGCACAAGGGCTCAGGTCTGATATGGAAATGACTGTGTTGTAGTTATGGTATCTGTCTTTTCATCTGTGTCTCTCTAGTTGAGGTTGCTGTCGAGAAGAAACCTACTAAAGCTTTCGAACAAAGATGCTGGTTGTCACCCAGACACTAGTGGATGGCAACGTAGTGTCTGAAGGTGTGACTGAGGATGTCAAATCTGAAGGAGGGATTGAAGCTGTCCAAGGATAACCACCCAGTCAAGAAACATCTTCTCTCTCATCATCATCATCACCATTTTCATCATCACCACCATCATCATCATCACCATCATGACACACCACAACACTCACAGAATAACAGTTAATTGTTCACAAAATGACCAATGAAACAATCACAATAAATGAAGTCAAACACTTAATGTAATGGTTGTATGTCTATGTCTCTGTTTTCATCTACTGTAACCAATCAGGACAAATCAATTGGTTTCCTCTCTAAATGCATACAGGAAATAAATGCTAAATTGGGGCTCTATTGAATCTGTATCGCTGATAGTAATTTCTTATTGAGCCAACATCTGCAGCATTTATCAAGTATAATCAAGCTTTATTTATATAGCACATATCAGACATGAATGCAACGCAAAGCACTTCACAGGAAAAAAAACATAAATAAATATATCAATATTTACTACACAACAAACATAAGAAGATGAAAAACAAAAGAATAACAATAAAAACTGAGAGATTAAAAAGCACCCTAAAAAAAAGCAAAGCTGAAAAAGGTGTGTTTTAAGATGTGTTTTAAATATGTCCACAGTTTCGGCCCCCCTCAGGTTCTCTGGCAGGCTGTTCCAGAGGTCTCTGCTAACACAGAGACATTGCCTTTACATTTAAATCACGCTGTAACTCTGAATTTCCGTGATACGGATAAAATAGAGCTCTTGATGTGACGTGGAAAGCAACATCACTCAAGCAACATCAACGTAAAACCCCCACATAGATATACAGCTTTAAAGAATTGGCACACCCCATCCAGCTCTGGTCCCGGTCTAGCCAGATACGGTCTAGCCAGATACGGTCTAGCCAGATACGGTCTAGCCAGATACGTAAATGTGGATGAAGTTCTCTGGAATTCTGGGTTCATTCTGCATTTTGACCCAACATTCTCTCTCTACCCCCTTACTGATGGATTGGGCCTCCATTCCAATGCTATTTCATTACTCACAGTCCACTCTTTTCCTGCACATTAGCTAGTCTGCACTTTATTTGATGCACTTTTTTGGTCTCTATGGTGATCCACTTGCATCCTTTATGACGATCAGACATCCGGTTCAATAAGTTAATATCAACAGGTTGTTATTGGTTAGTTCAAAGTTAAAAACGAGACCATACACAGATATATGTTGTTAGAGCCAGAGATCCCCAGCTGCCTTGCATTAGAGGGATGGAAGCAGAGCAGCGAGTGTTTCGGGGAGACTGAGCATGCCAGGCTTATTCCAGTGTGCATAATCTCTATACTGCATACCTGCAATTCCTCTGCATCACTGGGCTCCACTGGACTCTCCTGCCAAGAGATTACCCCTGCAGGCCATCAAAGGTGAGCCGTTATTGGTCCACAGGGATCACATATGCTATTATTCTGTCTCTCTCTGTCAAATTCAAAGGAATACACAGGAATGTCCATGGAGTTTTTCCTTGGAGGAAGTACTGTCGGCCTAATATAATAATTGAATTGTGCCATATAGTAATATATTATTAGACAGTAGGAGGGAGGTGTAATACAGTAATATATTACAGTAGTAGGGAGGTGTCATACAGTAATATATTAGACAGTAAGAGGGAGGTGTCATACAGTAATATATTAGACAGTATGAGGGAGGTGTCATACAGTAATATATTGCAGTAGGAGGGAGGTGTCATACAGTAATATATTACAGTAGGAGGGAGGTGTCATACAGTAATATATTACAGTAGTAGGGAGGTGTCATACAGTAATATATTAGACAGTATGAGGGAGGTGTCATACAGTAATATATTGCAGTAGGAGGGAGGTGTCATACAGTAATATATTACAGTAGGAGGGAGGTGTCATACAGTAATATATTACAGTAGGAGGGAGGTGTCATACAGTAATATATTACAATAGAAGGGAAGTGTCATACAGTAATATATTACAATAGAAGGGAGGTGTCATACAGTAATATATTACAATAGAAGGGAGGTGTCATACAGTAATATATTAGACAGTAGGAGGGAGGTGTCATACAGTAATATATTACAGTAGGAGGGAGGTGTCATACAGTAATATATTACAGTAGGTGGGAGGTGTCATACAGTAATATATTGCAGTAGGAGGGAGGTGCCATACAGTAATATATTGCAGTAGGAAGGAGGTGTCATACAGTAATATATTACAGTAGGAGGGAGGTGTCATACAGTAATATATTACAGTAGGTGGGAGGTGTCATACAGTAATATATTACAGTAGGAGGGAGGTGTCATACAGTAATATATTAGACAGTATGAGGGAGGTGTCATACAGTAACATATTAGACAGTATGAGGGAGGTGCCATATAGTAATATATTAGACAGTATGAGGGAGGTGTCATACAGTAATATATTACAGTAGTAGGGAGGTGTCATACAGTAATATATTAGACAGTATGAGGGAGGTGTCATACAGTAATATATTACAGTAGGAGGGAGGTGTCATACAGTAATATATTACAGTAGGTGGGAGGTGTCATACAGTAATATATTACAGTAGGAGGGAGATGTCATACAGTAATATATTAGACAGTATGAGGGAGGTGCCATACAGTAATATATTAGACAGTATGAGGGAGGTGTCATACAGTAACATATTAGACAGTATGAGGGAGGTGTCATACAGTAATATATTACAGTAGTAGGGAGGTGTCATACAGTAATATATTAGACAGTATGAGGGAGGTGTCATACAGTAATATATTACAGTAGGAGGGAGGTGCCATACAGTAATATATCAGACAGTATGAGGGAGGTGTCATACAGTAATATATTAGACACTAGAAGGGAGGTGTCATACAGTAATATATTACAGTAGCAGGGAGGTGTCATACAGTAATATATTAGACACTATGAGGGAGGTGCCATACAGTAATATATTAGACAGTATGAGGGAGGTGTCATACAGTAATATATTAGACAGTATGAGGGAGGTGTCATACAGTAATATATTACAGTAGGAGGGAGGTGCCATATAGTAATATATTAGACAGTAGGAGGGAGGTGTCATACAGTAATATATTACAGTAGGTGGGAGGTGTCATTCAGTAATATATTACAGTATGAGGGAGGTGTCATTCAGTAATATATTAGACAGTATGAGGGAGGTGCCATACAGTAATATATTAGACAGTATGAGGGAGGTGTCATACAGTAATATATTAGACAGTATGAGGGAGGTATCATACAGTAATATATTGCAGTAGGAGGGAGGTGTCATACAGTAATATATTAGACAGTATGAGGGAGGTGTCATACAGTAATATATTAGACAGTATGAGGGAGGTGTCATACAGTAATATATTAGACAGTATGAGGGAGGTGTCATACAGTAATATATTAGACAGTATGAGGGAGGTGTCATACAGTAATATATTAGACAGTATGAGGGAGGTGTCATACAGTAATATATTTGACAGTATGAGTGAGGTGCCATACAGTAATATATTAGACAGCATGAGGGAGGTGCCATACAGTAATATATTACAGGAGAAGGGAGGTGTCATACAGTAATATATTGCAGTAGGAGGGAGGTGTCATACAGTAATATATTAGACAGTAGGAGGGAGGTGTCATTCAGTAATATATTACAGTAGAAGGGAGGTGTCATACAGTAATATATTAGACAGTATGAGGGAGGTGTCATACAGTAATATATTACAGTAGAAGGGAGGTGTCATACAGTAATATATTACAGGAGAAGGGAGGTGTCATACAGTAATATATTGCAGTAGGAGGGAGGTGTCATACAGTAATATATTAGACAGTATGAGGGAGGTGTCATACAGTAATATATTAGACAGTATGAGGGAGGTGTCATACAGTAATATATTAGACAGTATGAGGGAGGTGTCATACAGTAATATATTAGACAGTATGAGGGAGGTGTCATACAGTAATATATTAGACAGTATGAGGGAGGTGTCGTACAGTAATATATTTGACAGTATGAGGGAGGTGCCATACAGTAATATATTAGACAGTATGAGGGAGGTGTCATACAGTAATATATTACAGTAGGAGGGAGGTGTCATACAGTAATATATTAGACAGTATGAGGGAGGTGCCATACAGTAATATATTAGACAGTAGGAGGGAGGTGTCATACAGTAATATATTACAGTAGGAGGGAGGTGTCATACAGTAATATATTAGACAGTATGAGGGAGGTAGTGCCTTCTCGTCTACTGTCTTTTCTTAGTCGTATATTTGACTTCGCTCTGGGCTGTTTGAGGCCATTCATGGTCAGTGTTTCAACCAGACTGGAATGAGATTTAGAACCAGTAAAATGCTCTAAAATGGAATGGAATTAAAGAAATGATGTGCAATGAAGAGACAGCCAAAGACTAGACAGCGCAGTAAAGTACTTAGTAGAAAGCATATCTGCCAGTTCAAAGGTTATCTCAGCCTTATTTAAAACCTCATTCAAAGTAAAGAAAAACCCTACAGCACTATATAATGAACTTCAAAATAACTGACTTGTAGCAGGCAGGGGGAGGCAGGGGGTTGTGGGGGAGGAGTGAGAAGGCCGGGGGAGGCAAAGGGAAGGAGAGGGGTGGATTAAGTAAGAATATAAGTGTGAAAGAGGCCACTGTTCACCTAGCTTTCGGGCTCTCCCTCCTTTTCATTTTCCATTTCTGGCGCCTGGGTAGAGGGTTGGACATTTCAGGCGAACCACACAAAAGATGTATTTTGGCTGCTCCAGTGGTGCATGAGTCACTGGTCTGGTCCCAGTGGTCTGGTACAGTGGTCTAGTCCCATTGGTCTGTCCAAGTGGTCTGGTCCCATTGGTCTGTCCCAGTGGAAACTCTAACCAGAGAACTGAACGACCAGTCACGGAGAGCCACACAGTATAGTATGACTACTTTGGGCTAAAAATACAGCTCCCTGGTGTGCAGAAGTAAGCAAACTTCTACTTCTTGATGTAAGATTTCACAGTGTGCCATTAATTCTTACAGTATATCTGTGAGGAGTTACCATGAAAACACATCTGGGAGTAAAATGAGTTTTGAATTTAAACTCAGAAATAATTCACCCACTATTATGAAGTCAAACTAAAGAAACAGAAAGTTATTATTCTACGCCAGTACCAAACATAAGCTCATCTAAAACCTAACCTTGGCATTCTTGGAATGAGTAACTAACACAAACTCCACAATTGAAGGCAAATGATTAGAACAAGTGGTAATGGTGTCTGACTAGAGCAGCTCAGGGTCCTTTAGTTCATTGTGTACAAAGACCACTGTACTTTGCTATGTGAATACCGTGTAGAGAAAGGAATGTTATAGCAGGAAGGGAGAGTCAACATTTATAGTGAACAAAATGACCCCCCCCCCCCAATTAAAACAACCCACCCACAAACCTGCTGAGTTCATCAACAGGTCTTTCCTCCAACATGAAACGTCAATAGACACGTCAGGTTCACTTTGTCAACCTGTTCTGGACAAGACCTTGGAAAACAAGATCCAGCTAGTTTCCTGTTTACTGTTATGAGTGGAAAACATGGTCAGGGTAGTCCTGTCCAACCCATTCACATTCCTTTGTATCTGGCCACTGATACAAAAGGGCAAGACAGACTTATCTGACCAGAGGAATGTAGGGAGTGGAGAGTGTAGGAGAAGGCATGGGATTAAATGTTAAGTCCCCTAAATGGGGGAGTTTGAGCAGTTCTGGACCGGCTCCAATGGACATTTCTGTGAGCTTCTTTATAGCACCAGAAAGACCGATCTGTCTGCTTTCTGTTTCCACTCTCTCAGCAGAGCTGACTTGAAGTGTCAGATTTCAGACCCTACATTTGCATATTTGCACATTTGCACGTCACATTTCCTGGCCTATTGAGAAAAATAATCAATGTTCTTCTTTCTCTGAGGGACGGAGTTGCAATCGTTAACAAGTCTGCACACATTTAAATAGTGTCTCTGTGCCGCTCAGTGGACGTTTAGAGAGAAATGATCTGTCGTCAGTTATATGAAATGGTGCCAATATTGTACTGTCACTAATTATGATTATATTTATTTTACAGTTATAAAAAAGGTGAAATCTTATAGTAAGTCATTTATATTTGATTGTTACTATATTCGGAAAAATCATTTCAGTCATTTCAAACCCCATTTGTTCAATAGGGATAATATCATACCGCATTTTTCATATTTTCATTAAAAGTTTTCTTGAGCTTGTGTCAATCTCTAACAATTTTTTTCCAGACCTTTCTAAAACAATGCAACATTACCAGTTATTGTTTATGGCCATCTCATGAAAAATAATAACGTTTAGGTATGTCTACTTAGGCTGAAATATACATTTTGCCGTATCATTCCAGCTAACAGTGGTGCCATTTGATGATTAGGTCAGACATTCCCTCAGAGCCCCGTCCACAGCCCTGTCAAAGTGCTAATTATCTGGGCATCCATTTTAGGGTGCGTTCGTAAATTCACTCCAGGTATCTACTATGATTTCAGAGCACTCTCGTCTGAGCGTGCCAGAGAGCAGAATAACTGATGAATTTACGCACGCTCAACTCCCATGGAATAAACGTTGGCAAAAAAGCGTAATTCAATTGTTGCCAGCAGCACAGTTACAGTCACCAACACTCTGGATAACATGAAAACAGCCTCACCAGCTCTGCTAGGGCGAGTAAAATGTGAGGTGTTTTCTCATTTGTGTCTGGAAGTAGCTAGCCAACGTTAGCCAGTTAGCTTGGGTGCTTGACTGCCGTTGTGAGGTCAGAACGCTTGGATCAACCCTACTCCTCGGCACTCCAGTGTGCACTCTGAACGCTCCGAGAGCAAAACGCTCTGAATTTACGAATGGACAATCTGACAACGCTCTGAGCGCACTCTGCCACTCCAGATAGAATTTATGAACACACCCTTAGAGACATCTCTCCCACCCTATACTGGAGGGCGTCCACCTTGGTCTATTTGTTGTGAAGGTCCTTCGTTGTCAAGGTCCAAAGTCTTCAGGACATTGTGTCAATCCTTTGACCTGACTTGGCATCTCTCTAGTCACACATTGGCTGTTTTGTGTAAAGCCCTTCTTTCATGACATTTGTTTCCTAGACATTGTTGAGAGGAGAGGTTTGTGTTTATTGACCGATTTGAACTGAGGAAATGAGTCTACATCCATCAGGATGGCATGAGGTTTTGTTTACATTGAGGTCATCAGGTAATTTAAGGCATAAGAGTCCTTGCTTCACTGTGTTTGCCCAGTTGTTCTGGCAACATATACATCAACGTTTTCAGTGAATGTTGCCAGAGCAACAGTAGCAAACACACTAATGGCCTCTGAGTAAACCATCTTTATACTATAAAATAGATTATAAAGTAGCATTTTACATGATTAATATTCTCTAGCTGTGAGAAACGGTTGGTCTGCCTGGACAGGACACATGTCATCAGGGAGTGTATGACTGTGACTGCAAAGCTGTAAAAGGGGCCACAGTGGCTGTGACCACACGGCTGTAACGGGACCACAGTGACGACAGCGTCATCAAGACACTGTCACCACCATCACACCCCTCTACTGGCCAGGCCCCAGTCACGGCTGGTCACAGACCCTCTACTGGCCAGGCCCCAGTCACGGCTGGTCACAGAACCTCTACTGGCCAGGCCCCAGTCACGGCTGGTCACAGAACCTCTACTGGCCAGGCCCCAGTCACGGCTGGTCACAGAACCTCTACTGGCCAGGCCCCAGTCACGGCTGGTCACAGACCCTCTTCTGGCCAGGCCCCAGTCACGGCGGGTCACAGAACCTCTTCTGGCCAGGCCCCAGTCACGGCTGGTCACAGACCCTCTACTGGCCAGGCCCCAGTAACGGCTGGTCACAGACCCTGTACTGGCCAGGCCCCAGTCACGGCTGGTCACAGCAGTCATGCAGAACTGCTGCTTTACTCCTCGTGACTTCCTGCTCCTTGGGAGAAGATGGTGACCAACATGGGACCCCTCTTTTCCAATGACTAAACCACAATCATATTGCTAAAGGAATGCATTGGCTTGTTTCCTAGTTATACTATCAGATCACTTCCAGTATTTACAGTTAACAGCCATTGGACCATTTGAGAATATGACAGAAAAAAAGTTGTAATTATATATAATTACCAGCAGGCTATATATGACTCTAGTTTCATGCATACTAACTTGTCTTATCTGAGTACTTCATCTGAAAATTCCCCTGGCATGACAGCTCTGACTGTGAAACTAAACAGGAGCAGTCCAGGCCTAGATGCAATCGTGCAGCTTTGCTAAATCTTCCTCCCTTTGGACTACTTGGCTTTTGGCCTGTCATTCCAGTCAGATAAGACCAAAAAAGGGACTTTCTGTTACTGCTGGGAGTTAGGCACTATCTCTCCCCTAGACAGAAGTGGAAAATAACTCTGCAGATGTGGGGCAGAAGGGAGAAATGTTGTAACCCGCTATTTAACATTAGCACTAATACTCATAAAAGACTATCCCAAGGGTCTAATAGAACCCAGAGTTGAGTTACCTGACTGTAAGACACTTTCTATCTGAGAGTGATATCGATCTGTGGAATCATCACATCTTGTTACACTGTATTATCGGCTTGATCATTGTGCAGTTTGAGTGGGCAGAATACCGTAGTGTCAAAAGCAACTCACATAGGAGCTCTGGGACTGAAGTTCCAACAGGACACATAATCATAGCTCTGTCTGATGTCACATCCTCTACGGTCGTCTGGGGGGGAGTGGTGGAGTCTAGAGGGGGAGTGGTGGAGTCTAGAGGGGGAGTGGTGGAGTCTAGAGGGGGAGTGGTGGAGTCCTAAGGTAGGGGTGGTAGTGGTGGAGTCTAGGGGGGGAGTGGTGGAGTCTAGAGGTAGGGGTGGTAGTGGTGGAGTCCTAAGGTAGGGGTAGGAGTGGTGGAGTCTAGGGGGGAGTGGTGGAGTCTAGGGGTAGGGGTAGGAGTGGTGGAGTCTAGGGGGGAGTGGTGGAGTCTAGGGGGGAGTGGTGGAGTCTAGGGGTAGGGGTAGGAGTGGTGGAGTCTAGGGGGGAGTGGTGGAGTCTAGGGGGGGAGTGGTTGAGTCTAGAGGTAGGGGTAGGACTGGTGGAGTCTAGGGGTAGGGGTGGTAGTGGTGGAGTCTAGGGGTAGGGGTGGTAGTGGTGGAGTCTAGGGGGGAGTGGTGGAGTCCTAAGGTAGGGGTAGGAGTGGTGAAGTCTAGGGGGGGGGAGTGGTGGAGTCTAGGGGGGAGTGGTGGAGTCTAGGGTGGTAGTGGTGGAGTCCTAAGGTAGGGGTAGGAGTGGTGGAGTCTAGGGGGGGAGTGGTGGAGTCTAGGGGGGGAGTGGTGGAGTCTAGGGGGGGAGTGGTGGAGTCTAGAGGTAGGGGTAGGAGTGGTGGAGTCTAGGGGGGAGTGGTGGAGTCCTAAGGTAGGGGTAGGAGTGGTGGAGTCTAGGGGGGAGTGGTGGAGTCTAGGGTGGTAGTGGTGGAGTCCTAAGGTAGGGGTAGGAGTGGTGGAGTCTAGGGGGGGAGTGGTGGAGTCTAGAGGTAGGGGTAGGAGTGGTGGAGTCTAGGGTAGGGGTGGTAGTAGTGGAGTCTAGGAGTAGGGGTGGTAGTGGTGGAGTCTGGGGTGAGAGTGGTGGAGTCTAGGGTAGGGGTAGGAGTGGTGGAGTCTAAGGGTAGGGGTGGCAGTGTTGGAGTCTAGGGGTAGGGGTAGGAGTGGTGGAGTCTAAGGGTAGGGGTGGCAGTGTTGGAGTCTAGGGGTAGGGGTAGGAGTGGTGGAGTCTAAGGGTAGGGGTGGCAGTGTTGGAGTCTAGGGGTAGGGGTAGGAGTGGTGGAGTCTAAGGGTAGGGGTGGCAGTGTTGGAGTCTAGGGGTAGGGGTAGGAGTGGTGGAGTCTAAGGGTAGGGGTGGCAGTGTTGGAGTCTAGGGGTAGGGGTAGGAGTGGTGGAGTCTAAGGGTAGGGGTGGCAGTGTTGGAGTCTAGGGGTAGGGGTAGGAGTGGTGGAGTCCAGGGGGGAGTGAATGTTGGAGTCTGGGTTTGGTAATGTTGGGACCCAACGGGAATGTTAGGACCAGTGGTTAGGTAAGTACCCAGTTGTCATACTTGAGTCAAAGTAAAGGTAACTGAATAGAAAATGACTCAGATAAAAGTGAAAGTCGCCCAGTAAAATACTACTTGAATAAAAATCTAAAAGTATTTTGTTTAAAAATACTTAAGCATCAAAAGGAAATTGAATTGCAAAAATATACTTAAGTATCAAAAGTAAAAGTACACATTCCTTATATTAAGCAAACCAAACAGAACAATATTTTTTATTTTTTTATTTACAGGGCACACTCCAACACTCAGACGTAATTGACAAATTAAGCATTTGTGTTTAGGGAGTCCTTTAGATTAGAGGCCGTAGGGATGACCAGGGATGTTATCTTGATAAGTGTATGAAATTTTCCTGTCCTGCTAAGCATTCAAAATTAGTGAGTACTTTTGGGTGTCAGGGAAAATGTTTGGGGTAAAAAGTACATTATTTTCTTTAGTAATGTAGTGGAGTAAAAGTAAAAGTTGTCAAAATATAAAAAGTAAAGTACAGATACACCAAATAACTTCTTAAGTAGTACTTTAAAGTGTTTGTACTTAAGTACTGTGTTTTGTCATAGGTAAGGCTGAATAAAAAGAGACAGTACACACACAAACATGACAGCTGGGCTTTCTCACACTCACAAATACTGTACATACTCCTGCATTCATATCTTTTCCTTAAAGTCGTAGTGAAGGAATATGAGAATGTTATCTAAGGCTTAAACCTGGATAACGTATGCCAGAGAACTGTGTCTGTTGCAGTGTTGGGAAAGCTACTCTGAAAATATAGTTTACCAATTACTTCACAATGGAAGAAGTTCAGGTATATCTACATCTGATATGTAATAGACTACAAATTGCAAGGACAGATCTCTCTGTAGTCAGATGTTAACAGAATGTGTAATTTAGCCTATTAAACACAAAAAGTGAGAATTAGGCAAACACATTTTATTCAAGTAAGAATTAGGCTGGTCTGATGCCGAAAAAGAAAGATAATTTTTGCCTACTTCACCCGTATTTTTTTTTTTTTTGCAAAAAAAGTATTGTGTAGTTCCAGTAGTTAGCTACACCACTACATGGTCAAATATATCATTATCTACTGAAAACACTACCAAGATTTGAATTTATCACTGGTGAAAAAAATACCCAAATCAAATTTTTCAAATCAAATTTTATTTGTCACATTGCCAGAATACAACATGTGTAGACCTTACAGTGAAATGCTTACTTTCAAGCCCTTAACCTGTCACGTCCGTCGTAAGGATGGGACCAAGGCGCAGCGGGAATGTGTAAACCGATCTTCTTATTTATTTGAGAAGAAAAAGTGAACACAGAAAAACAAAATAACAAACAATGACGAAGACGCTAACAGTCCTGAAAGGCACAACACTATACCAGGAACAACTACCCACAAAAACCCATGAAAAAACACCCCTACTAAATAGGACCTACAATTAGAGGCAACGGGGAACAGCTGCCTCCAATTGAAGATCAACCCAATAAACTAAACATAGAAATAGAAAAACTAGAACGAACATAGAAATATACTAACATAGAACATTAACCAAAAAAAACCCGAAACACATAAAACAAACACCCCCTGCCACGTCCTGACCAAACTACAATAACAAATAACCCCTTTACTGGTCAGGACGTGACAGTACCCCCCCCCCCCCCCAAAGGTGCAGACCCTGGATGCACCTCAAACAAAAAACACAAAAAATAAATGCTAAAACTAAAATAATCCCAAACTAAAGGGAGGGAAGGGAGGATGGCCACCGACAGTACTTGTGCTACACCCCCCCCCCCCTCCCCAATCCTCCTACTATGGAGGTGGCTCAGGCTCTGGCCTTAATCCCCAACCTAACCTGTCCACCCCCGCTGAAGGCTCAGGGCTAAGGCACGTCGCTGGAGACCTCGGGCTGATGCGCGTCGCTGGAGACCTCGGGCTGATGCGCGTCGCTGGAGACCTCGGACTGGAGGGCGACTCTGGGAGCTCCGGACTGGAGGGCAACTCTGGGAGCTCCGGGCTGGAGGGCAACTCTGGGAACTCCGGACTGGAGGGCAACTCTGGGAACTCCGGACTGGAGGGCAACTCTGGGAACTCCGGACTGGAGGGCAACTCTGGGAACGCAACTCTGGGAACTCCGAACTGGAGGGCAACTCTGGCTGCGCCGGTTCCGGACCATAGGGCGACTCTGACTGTGTCGGTTCCGGACTGTAGGGCGACTCTGACTGCGCCGGTTCCGGACTGTAAGCCATCTCTGCAGGCTCCGGACTGTGGGCCGTCTCTGCAGGCTCCGGACTGTGGGCCGTCTCTGCAGGCTCCGGACTGTAGGACATCTCCGGAAGCACTAGACGGGGAACTGTTGCCGGAAGCTCTAGACGGTGCACTGTCGCCGGAAGCTCTGGACGGGGAACTGTCGCCGGAAGCTCTGGACGGGTGAACTGTCGCCGGAAGCTCTGGACAGGGAACTGTCGTCGGAAGCTCTGGACGGGGAACTGTCGTCGGAAGCTCTGGACGGGGAACTGTCGTCGGAAGCTCTGGACGGGGTACTGTCGTCGGAAGCTCTGGACGGGATACTGTCGTCGGAAGCTCTGGACGGGGTACTGTCGTCGGAAGCTCTGGACGGGGACTGCGCACTGAAGGCCTGATGCGTAGGGCTGGCTTTGGAGGCGCCAGACTATTTACACGCACCACAGGGCAAGTGCGAGGAGCAGGAGCAGGACATACTGGACTGGGCTGACGCACTGGAGGCCTGGTGCGTGGGGCTGGTACTGGAGGTACCAGACTGGAGACACGCACCCTAAGGCTAGTGCGAGGAGCGGGAACAGGACGTACTGGACAGGGCTGATGCACTGGAGACCTGGTGCGTGGTGCTGGCTTTGGAGGCACCAGACTGAAAACACGCACCTCAAGGCTAGTGCGAGGAGCAGGAACTGGATACACCGGGCCATGAACAAGCACTGGAGGTCTGGAGCGCACAGCCTGCACAACCCGTCCTGGCTGGGTGGTAACAGTAGCCCTGCACGAGCGGAGTGCTGGCACAGGGCGAACTGGGCTGTGCAGAGGCCTGATGGCTGCCGTGCGTAGAGCAGGTGCAGGGTAGCCTGGGCCTAGGAGACGTACTGGTGGCCAGATGTACTGCGCAGGCATACTCCTACCTGGCTGGATGCCCACTCTAGCACGGCACTTGCGAGGGGCTGGAATCGCTCGCACCGGACTGTGCGTGAGCATGGGCGAGATCGTGCGCAGTTCCGCATAGACCGGCGCTCTCATGATCTGCTGCTCCCCATAATAAGCACAGGGAATTGGCTTAGGGCTCACCCTTGGCCCAGCCAAACTGCCCGTGTGCCCCCCCAAAAAATGTATTGGGGTGCCTCTTGTGCTTCCGTTGTTGGGCTCGCTCCTCATACTGTCGCCATTCCTCCCTCGCTGTCTCCACCTGTTTCCATGGCAGGGTCTTGTCCCCTGCCATTACCTCCTCCCATGTCTATGACGTCCTCCACTCCCATCTTTCCCTGGCCCAGGATCCTTGCTCCTCCTGGGCCCGCTGCTTGGTCCGATGGTGGTGGGTAGTTCTGTCACGTCCGTCGTAATGAAAAAAAAAACCCTACTAAATAGGACCTTCAATTAGAGGCAACGAGGAACAGCTGCCTCTAATTGAAGATCAACCCAATAAACTAAACATAGAAATAGAAAAACTAGAACGAACATAGAAATATACTAACATAGAACATTAACCCCCCCAAAAAAACACATAAATCAAACATCCCCTACCACGTCCTGACCAAACTACAATAACAAATAACCCCTTTACTGGTCAGGACGTGACATAACCAATAATGCAGTTTTAAGAAAATGTCAACAACAAAAAAGTAAGAGATAAGAATAACAAATAATTATGAAGAGCAACAGTAAATAACAATAGCGGGGCTATTTTCAGGGGGTACCGGTACAGAGTCAATGTGCGGGGGCACCGGTGTTGAGGTAATTGAGGTAGTATGTACATGTAGGTACAGTAATTAAAGTGACTATGCATAGTCTGGGTAGCCATTTGATTAGCTGTTCAGGAGTCTTATGACTTCAGGGTAGAAGCTGTTTAGAAGCCTACTGGACCTAGACTTGGTGCTCCGGTACCGCTTACCGTGCGGTAGCAGAGAGAACAGTCTATGACTAGAGTGGCTGGAGTCAATTTTTAGGGCCTTCCTCTGACACCGTCTGGTATAGAGGTCCTGGATGGCAGGAAGCTTGGCCCCAGTGATGTACTGGGCCGTATGCATTACCCTCTGTAGTGCCTTGTGGTCGGAGCCTGAGCAGTTGCCATACCAGGCAGTGATGCAACCCGTCAGGATGCTCTCGATGGTGCAGCTGTAAAACCTTTTGAGGATCTGAGGACCCATGCCAAATCTTTTCAGTCTCCTGGGGGGGAATAGGTTTTGTCGTGCCCTCTTCACGACTGTCTTGGTGTGCTTGGACCATGATAGTTTGTTGGTGATGTGGACACCAAGGAACTTGAAGCTCTCAACCTGCTCCACTACAGCCCCGTCGATGAGAATGGGGGCGTGCTCGGTCCTCCTTTTCCTGTAGTCCATAATCATCTTCTTTGTCTTGATCATGTTGAGGGAGAGGCTGTTGTCCTTGCACCACACAATCAGGTCTCTGACCTCCTCCCTATAGGCTGTCTTGTTGTAGTTGGTGATCAGGCCTACCACTGTTGTGTCATCAGCAAACTTAATGATTGTGTTGGAGTCGTACCTGGCCTTGCAGTCATGAGTGAACAGGGAGTACAGGAGGGGACTGAGCACGCCCCCCTGAGGGGCCCACATGTTGAGGATCAGCGTGGCGGATGTCTTGTTACCTACCCTTACCACCTGGGGGCGGCCTGTCAGGAAGTCCAGGATCCAGTTGCAGAGTGAGGTGTTTAGTCCCAGGGTCCTAAGCTTAGTGATGAGCTTTGGGGCACTATGGTGTTGAATGCTGAGCTGTAGTCATTGAATAGCATTATCACATAGGTGTTCCTTTTTTCCAGGTGGGAAAGGGCAGTGTGGAGTGCAATAGAGATTGCATCATCTGTGGATCTGTTGGTGCGGTATGCAAATTGGAGTGGGTCTAGGGTTTCTAGGATAATGGTGTTGATGTGAGCCATGACTTGCCTTTCAAAGCATTTCATGGCTACAGATGTGAGTGCTACGGGTCTGTAGTCATTTAGTCAGGTTACCTTAGTGTTCCAGCACGATTTCCTTGTTTTTTAAATTTGCGGATAGCCAGGGGCACACTCCAACACTCGGACATAATTTACAAATTATTTGTGTTTAGTGAGTCCGCTAGCTCAGAGGCAGTAGGGATGACCAGGGATGTTCTCTTGATAAGTGTGTGAATTGATCCATTTTCCTGTCCTGCTAAGCATTTGAAATGTATGGAGTAAAAAGTACATTATTTTCTTCAGGAATGTAGTGAAGTAAAAGTAAACATTGTCAAAAATATAAATAGTGAAGTACTAAAGTAGTAAAAAACTCCTTAAGTAGTACTTTAAAGTATTTTTACTTAAGTACACCAATGGAATTTAGTTCAACTACCACCAAGCTACTGCAAGATGTTCATGTAGTTCACTACTCCCCAACAATGGTCAGCTGACACAGTCGGAATTCAACGATACCATTTGAGTTTCACTTTCATGGATCATTTAGAATTGACCTCGAAATTCCACATTTAGCCAGTTAACCCTGGTGTTACTTAACAGGACTAGATGTTCTGACCTCCTCACAGGGCTTTCCTGGCAACCTGTTGTGTGGAGTGAGCTGCGATCTGGACACAAAGGGGTGGGCTAAGTCAGAGAGGATATAGGCTGAAGTATTATGAAAGGTATTTGTTGGAAAAATCTCCACCAAGTTGACCCGAAACAGTTTCACTGACATTACAAAATCTGGCTTTTCTGCAGAGGAGTTGTCTCACTTTCTGTACACCATTGGCTGTTTATCCTCCCTGTGCAAATAAACCGGCTTATTTATCAAATGCCAGCCCAGCCAAACGCTCCTTATTAAAACAGGAAAAACAGAATTATCTCTATTTGAGTGAGGCGTTTGGTAGGATCAGGATGTTCAGATCACGTCATATTTGGTCTGTTTATACAAAACATGCCCGTGGGAACACAAACAGGTCTTTTTTTAAAGCTGACATAAAGCTACACAATCAAATGCACAACAGTAATATAAACTGTTATTCCTTGCTTCCTTTTCTTCATTTTCCCAACTATGAGAATCAGAGAGGATGATGTTTTTGTGCATTATCCAATCATCAAATGATGATGACTACATATCACAAGGGTGAAATTATGACCTCAAGTGGACCCTTTATTTGAAGCATGCTATGTATCTGGCACCACATGTCCATAGTTGGCCCATATTATCTCCTGACTGTAGACATTACAGTTGAGATAACAGACTAATCATCAAGGCCCAGACAGATCAGACAGACACACTAGAGAAATACTAGTTATCTTGAGCTGAACGTTGAAATCCTTTCTGTACCCATATACACAGACTAATGTGAAATCTCAAGGATTAAGATAATTAAGAGAACTGACTTATAAACTACCAAAGCTGACAAAACTGCTGACAACAAGTAGATGTAAAAACGTCTGTTTTGAATGGATCTAGATCACCACTCCCTCGTGTGGTAGGCTATTGGTGAGGATATCAACCATCTACACTCTCTCACTCCCTGAACAAAACAATACTTAATCTAGCCTTTTGGGGGCCCAAAGCAATTCTACTGTTTTTGCCATGGGCCTAGACTAATTTACCAATCTAACACATGTTAGCTGACATGGCTAATTGAGTGACTGTCAGTGACTGACATAACAAGAGAAAAACTGCTGATGCACAACCAAATTTCAAACTTGCACCTTGTAAGTTAACCAATTCTAACTCTCAACAGTAAAACCATTTTTTTGCAGTTTTAAATTGAGTTTTTTTCCCCCATCAAAATCTGTCAATTTAAGCTAGAGATACCAGATGTTTTGCGTGGGTTCAATCCACCCCATCCGCCCATGTCTGCCTTCCGCATATGACTCTCTGGAAAGGGGAGACTCTCATGAACACAATGGTGTGATCCGTTTTTCTCTATGACCACCACAAGCGTCACGGGACTCGTCTGAATGTAACCCATACAAACAAATGGAAGTACAGTATGGAGGTAGTTTTGCGCCCCCAAAAATATGGGGTTTAAATATGTGTAAAAAAAACATCCTAGATATAGGACAAACACTTTAAAACCTTATTCCTTATGATTTATTTTTTTTCTATATTTTTTGCAATTTATGAATGTGTTATTCAATTCGTTTCCATGGGCTATAGCAGTAAAGGCCAAATTCAATATTTATCAGATTATTTTGTATAATTTTTTGGGATACCTAAAGGGCTTATACACATCTTGCCATGGAACGGAAACATTTTTTCTCTCGATTTTATAACAAATTTTATGCAATTCTACAAATTTTGCCATGGGGCAGAGATTTTTTGTTGTTGCATTATTACAGTTAATTTCTTACAATTCCACTGATTTTTCCATGATTTATGCCATGTTAATGATATCTGAGTGAGAGTGACTATCAAAATCAATGGGGGCCCTCTGGGCACGTGCCCTGCGTGAGCGGTCAGTATTCGGCCATGATTACTGTGTCACGTCCTGACCCTAGTAAGATTACATTTTCTATAGTAGAGTAGGTCAGGGCGTGACAGAGGGTGTTTTGTGTTTTTCTATGTTTTCTATTTCATGTTTGTGTTCTAGGTTTTCTATTTCTATGTTTTTTTTTTAGGGTTGATCTCCAATTGGAGGCAGCTGGTCCTCGTTGCCTCTGATTGGAGATCATATTTAAGTAGTGTTTTTTCTTCCTGGGTTTTTGTGGGTAGATTTCCGTTTTGTCTATGTACCTGACGGAACTGTTGGCTGTCGTTTTTGTTATTTTGTTTAAGTGTTATCATTAAAAGGAAATATGAGCACTTTACACGCTGCGCCTTGGTCCCCTTTATACGACCCGCGTTACATACTGGTTTAGATAGCTGGCTAGGCTAACTAACTTATCTAAAAAGTGTTGGCTGACATGGCTAATTGAGTGACTGACATAACAAGAAACAATTTGGTAATGCACAACTTGCACCTTGTGTATTCTACTATTATAACTCTGAACAGTAAGTTCAGACCTGACTGAGTTACTGCAAAAGAAAATGTTATACATATTTTTATTATTGGTCTGGGGCTCCCTAGCGTCCTGGGGCCCTAAGCGACCGCTTACGTCATTTATGCCTGGAGCCAGTCCAAACATCATCAAAGGGATGTCAATGTCATTGTTCATGAAATCATCTCCCATCCATGGTAAAATCAAACCCAGGTCAGTTAACAAAGTCCTGTATCTTAGATTCCCAACCTAGATTCCTCTGTCTCCGCTTAGTCTCTCCTCATCAGTGCTCTTCAGTAAGGATGAGGAGAGCTGACATTTTTGTGATGCAGGCATCTGTAAAACCTCAGGAGACTAGTTTGCCTGCCAAGAGTGAGAGAAGGGAGGGTGTCATTAAAATGGGGCTTTAGCATTGTAATTTAATGCCACCCCTGCACTCTTTACTGCCACCCCTGCACTCTATACTGCCACCGCTGCACACACTTGAATAGTTTCAGACGGAGCGTGATCCACAGCAAACATCCTCCTTATCACTGTAAAATCATATTAAACTAATTTACCAGCCCTTTTCTCAGCTCTGTTGTTTGCAAATCAAGGAGTGTGAGAGAACAGATCTTGAATCAATCATGCAGTTCGTCTGCATACCTTTTGCAATGTTGACAGACCTGCCTTTTGTGGAGCTCACACATAGATGTCACTGCAAATAACACAGTCCATGTGGAATTTAGTGCAGCTACACAGCCACTGCAGGTATGGCTTTACCAACCTCCCCTGCAGGTTTAAACACATTTCTGACCTATTCAATGTCTTTCTACAGGTCACTCTGACATCTGCAATTGTCCTCAAGACAGCTAAAACACAGTTTGAAAAGCTTGAGAAGGATTTTATGTGATTTGATTGCTCACAATTAAATAGTATAATTAAGAATAGTGTTCTCTTCCAAACTTCTAATTGCTGTAATACTCTGAGCATGGTTTGGACTATATACAATTATTAAAGAATTTGGTCAAAGGACATCGTCCAAGCATGGTCAGTGTGGTTATTTCGAAAGAGACAGTGTGTGGTCAAGTAAATCTTATGATCGTGTATGTAATGAGCTTGAGCCAGCATTCCTTCTGCTTTCTGTGTCGAAAAATCGAATAAATGATCCTGCCAGTAACCACAGAATAATCTCGGGTTTACCTGGTCACGCTGTTCCCAAGGGAGATCATCCTGGCTTTTTAAGCTTTTTAGTGTAGTTTGTTTGTTTTGGTTATTACATGCCAATTAGACATTTAGAGTGAAACACAGCTTGCTTTACGAATAGTTGATTTTACAGGCTATATTATAATACCATCTGAAAACTGATAAAGTGAGAACTATAACAAGAGAGCTGGTGGTGTTGCACTGTGAAGCCACAATCTGTAGATGTCAAAATGAGGCCGTGCCACTGTGAATAGGGGAACACATGTCACCCATGGAATGTAATAAATATCATAATGTAATATCATTGGTAAAGAGCGTCAGAACTACACAGAAAACACATCTGTCAGGAGAGCTTTAGATCATATGTCGGTGGAACTTGCAGTGAAATGACAGATCTATGGAACTGTGCACTCATCACTTGATGAGATTATTATAATTTTTTAAAATTTAACCTTTATTTAACTAGGCAAGTCAGTTAAGAACAAATTCTTATTTACGATGACAGCCTACCGGGGAACATTGGGTTAACTGCCTTGTTCAGGGGCAGAACAATAGATTTTTACCTTGTCGGCTCAGGGATTTGATCCAGGAACCTTCAGTTACTGGCCCAATGCTCTAACCACTAGGCTACCATGCCGCCCGAGACGTCCTTGAACAAGTCCAATGTGTTATTATTAATCCATTGAGAAATGTTCAATTTCTATGAGTGTTATGAGATGCTGTTGAAAGGGTACTTACAGTACAGTAGTCAATTGGCAGGTGCTGACTGTTGCTTTTCGGGGGAACCAAGAGTACATTCCAAAAGCAAAAGGACAAGAACTCACTTAGTGACAAAAAATCTAAATAACAAAATGTATATACTTTCCCAACAAAAAAATAAAATCTGAAACACTGAAACTCTATCATTCCATCTATTCTGTAAAAATGGTACCCATATGTGTTGTGGATATACACTGTACTGCTGGTATTGTACGAAAACATATCTGTCATCGATTAACCCCCTGCACATACACACACACACACACACACACATACATATCAACCATACTGAAATGATTTCCAGTAAGACATGTCAGCACCAGTAAAACTCTCTGTGAAGGAGCAGGGAACCCACAAGTTCAGCCGAGTCCAACCAACCAGACTGGCATCCACGGCCTTGTGCTGTAACAAGGACCCTGTGATGGTTATGGAAGAGAGAGATGGAAGAGAGAGCATACGCTTGGCTCATTTGGTTTTCCATTCTGTCATCCACCAGCAGCTTCTAGCTTAGCAACATACAATGGCGCAGTCTTATAAGTCCACTAAACAAAATCTGACTCAAAATAAGTCAGACCACACAAAGATGTATTGTGTCCAATGTAAATTGTAACAGTGTTCGTTTAAATTAATTTGACTTGATCTATGATCGAATAAGCAACACTCACAAAGACTAAAAAAACTCTATACACACACACACACAATCAGGCCAGGCTCCAGACCAGAATAACTAATTTCCTGCCTAGTCATTGAGCAGAAACTCTGACGTTCAACGGTGCTTTCCATCGTCAAGAGGGTTAGCCTAAGGCAAAAACGAATGGAAAATATGTGTACAGTATATCAAATGAAGGACTACAATATGTAGAAAAAAAGAGGTATGGAAATGCTGCTTAGGTACACAATAGTAGGTTTTGGTAGACAGAGGGTGCTCTTTGGTAAAAGGGGTAAATTGATCATCAAAAAGAAAGGAGGACCAAGGCACTCTTCATATAATTAATTAAAATACCTTTATTTGTATGGCATTGTCACGCCTATTCCTGGTCCCTCCCGATACTTTGCCATTGGACAAACAGATAACAATCATGGACAAACATGTACAATAAAATGGTTTCGCAAGTGAGCGGTCAAAATGTCCTCCAGTATAACAGCAGCATCTTTTCACTCGACAGATAGAAATTACATTATGAAATATTTGTCGAGCACAACCGAATAATGTCCAACTAGCAGGTTAAGTCAAACCAAATAAGATACAAGTGGAA
The DNA here is from genome assembly GCF_901001165.1 of Salmo trutta. NCBI lineage: Eukaryota > Metazoa > Chordata > Actinopteri > Salmoniformes > Salmonidae > Salmo > Salmo trutta. The sequence goes on along the minus strand of NC_042984.1, from coordinate 9,429,720 downwards.
GACCAAGGTTTTCATTACAAAGACGTATCACAGTGACATTGTACTTCCAAGTCTAAGTCTACAAGCTACTGTGTGGAATGCATGTGGATTCCTGTTGTCAAAACACTGATTGAAGTGTTTTGGAGTAACTAAGTATTTCAGATCTTGGTTTCGGTGACCAAGGAAATGAGTGAGGGACTGAAGACCGCCCCTTGTCCCTAACCTCTGACTACACTACATCCGCATGCAGCCACACACACACACACACACACACACACACACACACACACACACACACACACACACACACACACACACCCCCCCCCCCCCCCCCCACACACACACACACACACACACACACACACCCCCCCCACACACACACACACACACACACACACACACACACACACACACACCCCCACACACACACACACACACACACACACACACACCCCCCCACACCCCCCCACACACACACACACACACACACACACCCCCCCCCCACACACACACACACACACACACACACACACACACCCATCCAAAATACTGGCTTTGTTCTTCAAAAGGAATAAGGCATGGGGAAGCTGTTGCCACAGTAGCTCCAACGTTTAGGGCAAAACAGACAATGCAAAAAGGGGAAGTTTTGAGCAGACAGTCATTCTGTAGCCAACACATGTGCATAGTTATTATAATATATGCTTGAACCAAGTAATATTTCCACTTACCTTTTGCTTAATAATGTTTACATATTTTGCATTACTCATCTCATATGTATATTTATTTATTTTATTTAACTGTATTCTGTCCTATTCTACTGTATCTTAGTCTATGCTCTTACATTGCTCGTCCAAATATTTATATATTCTTAATTCCATTCCTTTACTTTAGATTGTGTGCATTGTTAGATATTACTTGTTAGATATTACTGCACTGTTGGAGATAGAAACACAAGCATTTTGTTACACCCGCAATAACATCTGCTAAACAAGTGTATGTAACAAATAACATTTGATTTGGATGGATATTCTCCACAAACACCTTTTCTACCACAGATATTGCATCACACAAGCATAAAATTGCCTTTATCCTCATTGGGACGTGGGAAAAGTCCCTACGAGGGAGAATCTTTCTTGTTTTACTATACTTGTGGGGACTTTGGGCGATTGAAGAACCAACACACAAACACACAATACACCCCCCCAAACACATTTACACCTTTATCTACCAAACACAGTAAATGGCATCATATTGAGGTCATCATGCAATGGGATTAGCACAGTGAACATAAGCATACATTCACTGTGCTGATCCTATTCTACTGTATTTTAGTCTATGCTCTTACATTGCTCTTCTAAATATTTATATATTCTTAATTCCATTCCTTTACGTGGAATGTGTGTATTGTTACTTGTTCGATATTACTGCACTGTTGGAGATAGAAACGCAAGCATTTTGTTAACCCTCATTAATAACTTTTGAAAACCTCTCATTCCGTCAACTAGGCCTAGCCCGCTCTCCAGTGGTGACAGAGTGATCTACACCACTGCAATGCACGAAAACACGATGCGAAGCATGCACGCGGATACTTATGTGCCCGCGTCTCCATCCAGGATCCAGGCAGTCGTTCTCCAACATGGCGACGTCAGGTGAGGATTATGTTAGCTAAATTCTGCATGGGCCAGGTGTAGCCTGCGTGGAGATATGTATTCTTTGGCATCGACCATTTTTTTTAGGAAGGGATGGATTCACCGTTTGAAATGCATACTTTTTCCGGGTGTGTCGACATTACATGCTTTGAGTCAGGAGGGGCTGTATGGCGGACGCTGCAGGGAGGGAGAGGGCATGGAACCGTGTAAACATCGCACTTTACAGGGTAACGTTATTTTTCTCCGAAAACCAGCTGGTCATTGTGCACAGGAATGATCATGCGCCATCATAGATAGTATGCAACTGTCGCAGTCCAAAACAAACTATGTTAACACAGTGAGTTATATCTTCCGGGTTTTAGAGCTACGTACCTACAGTTATATAGACACTTGACCTGACATCTATGTAAACAAAGAGTAGACAGCTGGCTAGCCTACGTTGACAGTTTCTGGGGCATGCGCAGTAGACCAGGGTGGGGGGTGTAGTTTGTTTTTGGGGTGAGTCAACATCTGATGGAGGAGGGAATGGTGGTGGCCTCATTTCATGCTCTTCTGCAAGTCTGTAAAGAGAACATCCACATTCCACACGGTTTTACGACCCATATGGTGGGCTTGGAATGACCCTTAAAAATCTGGCCTCTGTTAGTCTCTTTGCAGGCTTATTATTTTCCGTCACTGACGACTCCCTGCTAAGTGCAACATACCCAAACACTTTTGCCTGATTCAACCCCTTTGGCCCAAAAGCAAGCCACGCTGAGTTGTACAGTACTGGGATGGCCAGGTTATTGCTGGAATCCACCATTATCCACCATTATTGCTGGAATCATATTGTAAAGGACAGTGTTAAAAATAAATTATCCAAGCCAGCACAATAAGGCCAAAGACAGTATGAAGATATGTTACATTTCCTTCTCCAATATAATCCCCGATCACACTTGTAATGTTTAAAAAGGAAAACGTTATGGCGATGTCGGCTAGCTAAACTAATGCGTGGAAACACGTTATCGGGTCTAGCGCCGAACTGCGCATTTACAACTCAAAGGCACTCATTCAACATAAAGTTGTTTTTGACAAAAAATGAAAAAGTGCCAGTTCGTGACTTTCACGAGGTAGGAGTAATAACATGTTCAACTATTTAAGACATTGGCTCGAATCTAGGGTGTGCCTTTAGATTTCGAAGAAAATTCTTCCTTAGAGGTTAATTTTCACTTCTCAAACCACTGTTTGGTCTGTTTCACAAGCGTTCCCGGAAGTCTCGTGATATTGGTCCTCTGGTTTTAAAAACTCTGTGGTTAGTCTTTGGCGTGAGGCAGTTGAACCGGGAGGGGAGGGGAGGGGTGTGTGGTGTGGTGTGGTGTGGTGTGGTGTGGTGTGGTGCAGTGCAGCAGCACTACCCTTTTCCTGTCACAGTGAGTCTTGTCAGAGACTTGCCAAAGAGCTGTTTGACCATGATAAAATGTCATCCTATCCTCACAGCAGCTAAGAAGAAGGGGAATAAGAAGGTTAAGACCCTATCCCTGACTAACTTCCTGGCAGAGGACAAGGGGGGTAATGCACCCCCAAGTTACCCCCCCACCAAGCCCACTAGCAGCTGGGCCGACGAGACCGATGACCTAGACACAGAGGGTGAGATTCTTCAGAAAAAGGATGCATCACCATAGTTATTTTTCTCCTTTCTCCTATACGTTGAGTGTTCTCAACCAGGATACATGTTTTTAAGATTTGGCTACTGTAACTCATGTAGGCCCAATCCTGTTCTGTGACATTCATCTCTGGTCAGTACACCTGTGTTTTGGTATTCATAGTCAACGTGTTGTAAGTATCCGTACATACCAAGGCAGCATGATCTTAAAAGGGAAATCTGCAGTTCAAACAACGACAAAAATTGCGACCCCCCGGGACTGATTTTGGTAACTATCTGAGGGTTGGGGCTTGAGAAATATAACCACTCTCAAATTCATAGACAGAGCTATGCATGCAATGACTCATCATCCATGAGATCAAAATGATACTTTCAACCATGTTTTGAGGCTATACAGTGTTTGTTTACAATTACATTGTTTATAAACAATGGAGTAAAAGTGAAAACTGTAACTAAGCCACTCAGGAACATTCAATGTTGACTTGGTAAGCAACTCCAGTGTATATTTGGCCTTGTGTTTTAGGTTATTGTGCCGCTGAAAGGTGAATTTGTCTCCCAGTGTCTGGTGGAAAGCAGACTGAACCAGGTTTTCCTCTAGGATTTTGCCTTTGCTTAGCTCTATTCCATTTATTTTTATCCCCCCTAAAAACTCGCTAGTCTTTGTCGATGACAAGCATACCCATAACATGATGCAGCCACCACCATACTTGAACTTTTGAAAAGTGGTACTCAGTTATGTGTTGTGTTGCATTTGCCCCAAACATAACACTTTGTATTCAGAACATAAAGTTAATTTCTTTGCCACATTTTTTGCAGTTTTACTTTAGTGCCTTATTGCAAACATGCATGTTTTGGAATATTTGTATTCTGTACAGGCTTTGTTCTTTTTACTCTAGGTTAGTATTGTGGAGTATCTACAATGTTGTTGACCCATCCTCAGTTTTCTCATATCACAGCCATTAAACTCTAACTGTTTTAAAGTCACCGTTGGCCTCATGGTGGAATCCCTGAGCGCTTTCCATTAAGGTGTATTGTGTGTAGGCTAGAGACACAAAATCTGAGTGTAATACATTTTAAATTCAGGCTGTAACACAACACAAAGTCAAGGGGTGTGAATACTTTCTGAAGGCACTGTATATTATTCATTTGAAAGTTTAAAAAAATCATGTTCCAATCGTAGATTGTCACTTTAACCTCCAATCCCTCTAATTTCTCTCCCTTCTCCTCCCTCCAGTATCCACCTCCTGGCATACAGAGGAGGATATGTACCGGGCACCAGCCATCGACCGCTCCATCCTGCCCACAGCACCCCGTTCAGCCCGGGAGCCAAACGTTGACCGCTCTCGTATTCCTCCCGGTCCCCCTTACACTGCCTTCCTGGGCAACTTGCCCTACGACGTGACTGAAGACTCCATCAAGGACTTCTTCAGGAGTGTGGGGGTAAGTGCATTTCAAGTTTAGCATATGTTTGGCACTACCCAAAACATTACATTTAAGCCTAAATCTGTTGTGTTTCACAGTTAATTCCTCTGTGGGTCCTCTGTAGCTCAGTTGGTAGAGCATTGCACTCACAACCCCAGGATAGTGGGTTCGATTCCCAGCACCACCCGTACGTAAAATGTATGCACGCATGACTGTAAGTCTATTTGGATTAAAGCTTCTGCTCAATGGCATACATTATTATATTATAAAGCCCTCAAACTGAAATCTGGACCTTGAAGGCAGTTCCACTGCTTTTTTCCCCCCATTCTATCCCTCTAATCAGGGACTGATTTAGACCTGGGACACCAGGTGGGTGCAATTAATTATCAGGCAGAACAGAAAAGCAGCAGTAGTCCGGACCTCGTAGGGTAAGATTTAAATACCCCTGTTATAAAGTATTTGCCAACTTGCTGCTAGTATTTGTTCATCCAAACCCAGACATACTATATCTTTGTTTGACCCCGTCTCTCTGTCTGTCTGTGTGTCTCTGTGTGTGTGTGTGTGTGTGTGTGTGTGTGTGTGTGTGTGTGTGTGTGTGTGTAGATCAGTGCAGTGCGTCTTCCTAGAGAACCCAGTAATCCAGACAGGCTGAAGGGTTTTGGCTATGCTGAGTTTGATGATGTGGAATCCCTCCTGAGTGCCTTGAGTCTAAACGAAGAGGTTAGTCCATTTTACAAAGTGAGCTACAAGGAAAATAGTCAATGAAAACATCAGTCAGTAGGTTTAGCCACTAGCTGGTGAAACATCAGTTAATAGGTTTAGCCACTAGATGGCACATGTCATCCATTACTTTTTTAATGTTGTTTGCTCTTCCTTCTCTTCCTCCATGCAGAACTTGGGAAACAGAAGGATCCGTGTGGACATTGCAGATCAGTCTAATGACAAAGGTGTGAATCGTATGTTTGTGTAGCTACATTACAAAAGCTGAAGAACACACATATGCACATCTAGGTACTTTTTTGCAGGTGCTGGAGATATAGGTGAACTCATGAAAAAGGAAAATGCCACACGATGCTGTTCCCAGGCGATATTGTTGCAACGTTTCGACCCTTAGGTCTTCATCAGGCATGCATATCCTAGGTGGGGGTGGAAGGACCTACAGTTGAAGTCGGAAGTTTACATACACCTTAGCCAAATACATTTAAACTCAGTTTTTCGCAATTCCTAACATTTAATCCAAGTAAAAATTCCCCTGTCTTAAGTCAGTTAGGATCACCACTTTATTTTAAGAATGTGAAATGTCAGAATAATAGTAGAGTGATTTATTTCAGCTTTAATTTCTTTCATCACATTCCCAGTGTGTCAGAAGTTTACATACACTCAATTAGTATTTGGTAGCATTGCCTTTAAATTATTTAACTTGGGTCAAACGTTTTGGGTAGCCTTCCACAAGCTTCCCACAATAAGTTGGGTGAATTTTGGCCCATTCCTTCTGACAGAGCTGGTGTAACTGAGTCAGGTCTGTAGGACTCCTTGCTTGCACACGCTTTTTCAGTTCTGCCCACAAATGTTCTATAGGATTGAGGTCAGGGCTTTGTGATCGCCACTCCAATACCTTGACTTTGATGTCCTTAAGCCATTTTGCCACAACTTTGGAAGTATGCTTGGGGTCATTGTCCATTTGGAAGACCCATTTGCGACCAAGCTTTAACTTCCTGACTGATGTCTTGAGATGTTGCTTCAATATATCCACATCATTTTCCTTCTCATGATGCCATCTATTTTGTGAAGTGCACCAGTCCCTCCTGCAGTAAAACACCTCCACAACATGATGCTGCCACCCCAGTGCTTCACGGTTGGGATGGTGTTCTTCGGCTTGCAAGCATCCCCCTTTTTCCTCTAAACATAACGATGGTCATTATGGCCAAACAGTTCTATTTTTGTTTCATCAGACCAGAGGACATTTCTCCAAAAAGTACAATCTTTATCCCCATGTGCAGTTGCAAACCGTAGTCTGACTTTCTTATGGAGGTTTTGGAGCAGTGGCTTCTTCTTTGCTGAGCAGCCTTTCAGGTTATGTCGATATAGGACTCGTTTTACTGTGGATATAGATACTTTTGTGACTTTCCTCCAGCATCTTCACAAGGTCCTTGAGATCATCCTTGAGATGTTTCTACAACTTGATTGGAGTCCACCTGTGGTAAATTCAGTTGATTTGACATTATTTGGAAAGGTACACACCTGTCTATATAAGGTCCCACAGTTGACAGTGCATGTCAGAGCAAAAACCAAGCCATGAGGTCGAAGGAATTGTCCGTAGAGCTCCGAGACAGGAACGTCAGGCACAGATCTGGGGAAGGGTACCAAAATATTTTATGCAGCATTGAAGGTCCCCAAGAACACAGTCGCCTCCATCATTCTTAAATGGAAGAAATGTGGAACCACCAATACTCTTCCTAGGGCTGGCAGTCCGGCCAATCGAGGGAGAACGATCTTGGTCAGGGAGGTGACCAAGAACTCAATGGTCACTCTGACAGTGCTTCAGAGTTCCTCTGTGGAGATGGGAGAACCTTCCAGAAGGACAACCATCTCTGCAGCACTCCACCAATCAGGCCTTTTGTGGTAGAGTGGCCAGACGGAAGCCACTCCTCAGTAAAAGGCACATGACACTTGGAGTTTGTCAAAAGGCACCTAATGGATTCTCAGACCATGAGAAACAAGATTCTCTGGTCTGATGAAACCAAGATTGAACTCTTTAGCCTGAATGCCAAGCATCACGTCTGGAGGAAACCTGGCACCATCCCTACGGTGAAGCATGGTGGTGGCAGCATCATGCTGTGAGGATGTTTTTCAGCGTCAGGGACTGAGACTATTCGGGATCGAGTGAAAGATGAACAGAGCAAAGTACAGGAAGATCATATGAGGTAATCGCTGCCAAAAGTACCGAGTAAAGGGTCTTAATACTTATATAAATGTGATATTTCATATTTTTTTACAAATTAGATACATTTTCTAAAACCTGATTTTGCTTTGTCATTATGGGGTATTGTGTGAAGATTGAGGGGCAATTTGATCTATTTTAGTATAAGGCTAGAACCTAAAAATATCTGGAAAAAGTGAATACTTTTCAAATGCACCATATATCTTTTACTGTAAATATTCCTTGTGTGGTTATATATTTTGAATGTTGATATTGCAAATGATATCACTGAGCATTGCCCCTATATATTTTTTTACATTGTATTTAACTAGGCAAGTCAGTTAAGAACAAATTCTTATTTACAATGACGGCCTAGGAACAGTGGGTTAACTGCCTTGTTCAGGGGCAGAACAACAGATTTTTACCTTGTCAGCTCAAACCACTAGGCTACCTGCCGCCCCAGATATTAAGGACCTTCCACCGCCATCTGGGATGTACATGCCTGATGAATACCTAAGGGTTGAAACGTTATAACAATAAAATCACCTGGGAGCATGAACAGCCGTGTGCCGTGTTTCCTTCAGATTTTTAATGTGTAGCTACAGTACCACCTTACACATTTTGGCAGCTTAACTTTGTCATTCTTGACACACTCACACAGTTCAGATTAACTTGATCTGAAGAGTTTCTCCATGTTCTTTCTGACTCGTCTGTGTCTCTCTCAGGGAGGGATAATCACTCCATGGGGGGTCGGGACAGGGACCGGGGGGGAGACTTTGGCCCAGACAAGACAGACTCTGACTGGAGGGCTCCGCGGCCCAGTGGAGGAGAGAGTGACGACGCGCCGTCTCGAAGGGACGACACCTTTGGAGACCGTGCGTACAGTACAGTGGTGGAAAAAGTACCTAATTGTCATACTTGAGTAAAAGTAAAGATACCTTTAATAGAAAATGACTCAAGTGAAAGTCACCCAGTAAAATACTAGTTGAGTAGAAATTTAAAAGTATCAGCAGTAAATGTATAAATAATTCAAAATTCCTTATATTAAGCAAACCAGACGAAATCATCTTCTTTTCTTTTTTATTTACGGATAGCCAGCAGCACACTCCAGACATAATTTACAAAAAAAGCATTTGTGTGTTTGAGTCCACCAGATCAGAGACAGTAGGGATGATGAGGGATGTTCTCTTGATAAGTGCGTGAATTGGACCATTTTCCTGTCCTGTTAAGCATTCAACATGTAACGAGTACTTTTGGGTGTCAGGGAAAATGTATGGAGTAAAAAGTACATTATTTTATTTAGGAATGTATTGGAGTAAAAGTTGCCAAAATATAAATAGTGAAGTACAGATACCCCCCCAAAAAATACTTAACTAGTATTTTTACTGAAGTACTTAACACCACTGGCACAGTATGGGTCTGAAACGGGATTTTTATGGGGGGAAGAGAGACCCCCTAACCCCTCTGTCTGCTGTTTGCTCCAGGGTCACGGGACCGCTACGAGTCAGACAGGCCCAGAGGAGATGACCGGTACGAGTCAGACAGGCCCAGAGGAGATAACCGGTACGGAGGGGGCCAGGACAGGTACAGGGAACGATATGATGACAGGGATCGCAGAGATGACAGAGGAGGTCAGTTGGAATACCTGGTCCTAGGCTACTAAACCTATACATATTCAGCATGTTAGTGAGAAGTCTTATTGAAGTTCCCCAATCACTATGTTTGGCTACAATCAACCTACTAAAAAAGAAAGATAAGAATCCATTGTCATGCGGATATTTCCGCCCAGTAACACTTTTGATTGTGGATTTCAAATCCATTGCTAAGTTATTGGCTTTTCGCATAGAAACATTATACAAAAGTTGATTCCCTCAGATCAAACAGGGTTTATACCAAACAGGATGTTTTCAGACAATCTCCGCAATTTTTTCAATATAACAGTGCTCTACACTGACATTTTTTGTGCGCCTAAGTTGAAAAATGTAGCCGCACACAAAGAAATGTAGGAGAAAAATGATACATGTTCGTGGTAATAAAGCTAGAATTTTTAATTCTTCCAGGCGCACTGGAGCTCCTAAATTAAAATTCCAGGTTGCACAACAAAATATTTAGGTACATATGCAATTAAATGGTTAGTGCCCTGTATAATCCAGCATACCAAGAACTTGGAAAACTATTTTAGCTTTTGGTCCAGTATTTATTTCCTGGATTGAGCTATTTTACAAATCCCCCAAAGCATCTATACGAAGAAATTGGAAGATCTCTGAATCATTTAAGTTATCAAGAGGGACCAGACAGGGATGTTCTTTGTCTAGGTATTTATTTTCTTTAATCACAGAATCCATAGCGTCAATAATTACAACTCGTGTAATTTTACAAGTTTACATACACCCAATTTAGTATTTGGTAGCATTGCCTTTAAATTGTTTAACTTGGGTCAAACATTTCGGGTAGCCTTCCACAAGCGTCCCACAATAAGTTGGGTGAATTTTGGCCCATTCCTCCTGACAGAGCTGGTGTAACTGAGTCAGGTTTGTATGCCTCCTTGCTCGCACACGCTTTTTCAGTTCTGCCCACAAATTTTCTATAGGATTGAGGTCAGGCCTTTCTACCACTCCAATACCTTGACTTTGTTGTCCTTAAGCCATTTTGCCCCAACTTTGGAAGTATGCTTGGGGTCTTTGTCCATTTGGAAGACCCATTTGCGATCAAGCTTTAACTTCCTGACTGATGTCTTGAGATGTTGCTTCAATATATCCACATAATTTTCCTGCCTCGTGATGCCATCTATTTTGTGAAGTGCACCAGTCCCTCCTGCAGCAAAGCACCCCCACAACATGATGCTGCCACCCCCATGCTTCACGGTTGGGATGGTGTTCTTCGGCTTGCAAGCCTCCCCCTTTGTTCTCCAAACATACCGATGGTCATTATGGCTAAGCAGTTCTATTTTTGTTTCATCAGACCAGAGGACATTTCTCCAAAAAGTACGATCTTTGTCCACATGTGCAGTTGCAAACCGTAGTCTGGCTTTTTTATGGCGGTTTTGGAGCAGTGGCTTCTTCCTTGCTGAGCGGCCTTTCAGGTTGTAACGATAAAGGACTCGTTTTACTGTGGATATAGATACTTTTGTACCTGTTTCCTCTAGCATCTTCACAAGGTCCTTTGCGGTTGTTCTGGTATTGATTTGCACTTTTCACACCAAAGAACGTTCATCTTTAGGAGACAGAAAGCCTCTCCTTTCTGAGCGGTATGACGGCTGCATGGTCCCATGGTGTTTATACTTGCGTACTATTGTTTGTACAGATGAACGTGGTACCTTCAGGCGTTTGGAAATTGCTCCCAATGATGAACCAGACTTGTGGAGGTCTACAATTTGTTTTCTGAGGTCTTGACTGGTTTCTTTAGATTTTCCTGTGATGTCAAGCAAAGAGGCACTGAGTTTGAAGGTAGGCCTAGAAATACATCCACAGGTACACCTCCAATTGACTCAAATGATGTCAATTAGCCTATCAGAAGCTTCTAAAGCCATGACATAATTTTCGGGAATTTTCCAAGCTGTTTAAAGGCACAGTCAATTTAGTGTATGTAAACTTCTGACCCACTGGAATTGTGATACAGTGAAATAATCTGTCTGTAAACAATTGTTGGATAAATTACTTGTCATGCACAAAGTAGATGTCCTAACCGACTTGCCAAAACTATAGTTTGTGTTTGACAAGAAATTTGTGGAGTGGTTGAAATACGAGTTTTCATGACTCCAACCTAAGTGTATGTAAACGTCCGACTTCAACTGTATTACTAAGGTTGGTGTATTTATTCCATGCCCTGCCCATTTCAATTCCATCAAACTTTTTTAATAAAATAAATGGCCTACTCCAACTTTATTTGGAATGGAAAGACCTCAAGAGTCAAATTGACTGTTTTACACTTGCTACATTCCTGACAGAATGCACACAGAAATGTCACATCTCTGTTGGAGATGCAAAAAGCACAACGGAACCCTATTGCATGTGCTGGTCTTGTGACTAACATCTTTTGGGGATAATGTATGTGCTATCATTTCATTGTGTCTAGGAATTTACATCCACCCCATCTCCACGATTTATGTCTGTTGGGAAATGTAAATGGTGATCAATATCAGAGAAAGTTTTGAAATCTAGGTCTAATTGCTGCAAAACAATGTATACCTGTCAATTGGAAAGCCTCATGCTCACCATCAATACCAAACTGGAGGGTTGACTATCTAGTAACATCCCTTTAGATTTGGTATATTATAAAGTTAAACAAAAACTGAAAATATTTGACAAACTTTGGGAAAATATATGTTGATCACATTAGACTGTTTTGTATAGTTGGTGTTGTGTTTTTGTTATGTTGTTTGTGAAGTCTTGTAGTATGACTAATATTGTATTTTTGCCACTTCCCTCAGGTAGGTTTGACTGTCGTGGTGGTGGTGGTCGCAGGGCATTTGGCACTGGTTACAGACGTAATGAGGGAGGACAGGATAGCTACCGGCAAGATGGCTACCGACAGGATAGCTACCGACGGGATGACTACCGGGGTAGTGGGGATTGCTATGGTGACCGTGGTGGTGACCGATACGAGAGACGGGAGGAAAGCCGTTGTGACCGAGGTGAGAAAGTTTAAAATAAAATTGTCATTCTTGATGTGCACTGGCCCAGTCACACAGTACCAGGGTATACATTAAAACCTCTCTCCTTTTTTTTCTCCTCTATGGTCATTCCCAGGTGCTGTGGAGAGGCCCAAGTTGATCCTGAAACCCCGTAGCCTACCTAAAGAGGTGGAGCAGAGCAGCGCCACGTCTGCCCCCTCGGACAGGGCTGCCTCCATCTTCGGTGGGGCCAGGCCAGTGGACACGGCTGCCAAGGAGAGAGAGGTGGAGGAGAGGCTGAAGAGGGAACAGGAAAAACTGCAGCGACAGCTAGAAGACAGAATCCCAGACCGCAAGCCCAGAGAGAGGTATGTTACGAAAGGGAAGAAGAGCATAGGCTAACTTGAGAAAATGGAGTATGTCTGTAGAATTGACTTCATATATACTGTGTTATCTTTGACTCATTGATCCTGACCATCCCTCAGGCACCCCAGCTGGCGCAGTGAGGACCAACCTGCAGGACGCTCTCGGACTGGCAGTGAGTCTTCCCAACCAGGCAGCCGTGGCCAATCTGGCAGAGGTGAGCAATTTACTGGTTATGATGGATAATTGAGTCAGCGACGATATCAGTGCTGTGGTCAGGTAGACACCTTCAGAGGGTAATATTGTGGTTTAAGCAGGCTCCTTTCCCAGGGTTGGTAAAAAAGGAAACTCATTTCCTGTTGGACATTTGTTGACATAGGACAACAGTCATATATTGTTTTTATTTTATTCTTCCTCTCCGATTCCCAGCCTCCAAGCGCAGGGAGAGCGAGCGCTCGGCGGACAGTGGGCGTGAAGAGGAGCCCTCCTCCCCTGTGACCGAGCCCTCCCCTCCCAGACAAGACAGCCCGCCCCTAAAGGTGGTGCTCGCTCCACCTCCCAAGGAGAACGCCTGGGCCAAGAGGACCACGCTTGTTGGGGGCTCCAGTGAGGGCGAGGCCCGGCCACCGTCTCCCCCAGCAATGGCACACCCCACAGCTCACCAGGTTAGAGGTCATCCCGTAGATTAATTCTATGGTACACCTCATCCTACAATCCACAAGCCCCTAACACCTAAAACAGGGATGCCTAACCCTATTTGTTTGTTATTCTAGCAATCCACCTAACTGAAGGTAGTTTTATTGACATCTGTCCTTTTTGTTTTTTCCTGCTCCTCTAGCTTAGCTGATGATGAAGTGCCTCAGGCAGATGAAGAAGTTAAGCATTGATTGCTGACAAACTGAATGTAACTGCTATATTCAGGTTTTAGGGATTTTCAAACGTTTCAATTGAAAAACGGATCTACTTTTTCCCCAATTCTCTTCAGAGGTCGATCGCAGCAAATAGATACAGTATGCAGCCTTGATATAATGGACGCAGACCCGTATGACAATATGGGTGGCAATGCATAGGGAGGGTGAATGAAAGAAGTGAAGAAGATGGAAGATGCAAAGAATGAGGTCTGCCCAGCAACCTGTCTGGAGCAGCTCTACAGCTCTCTTCCTGCTAACCTGCTTAAAGAGAAACCCACCCCACTGCCGGCTGGCTGCACCTTCAAGACTGGACCTAAACATAGAGAAATACTAGTCTGGGTACCAGTCTTTTTAGCTAACATTCTACTTCTTGCCACTCCTGACAATTTGCCAAATCTTTGGCAAGGAGTTGTATGTAATATATCTTAACAGAGACAGCAACCAGGCTAGAGAAATGCTGGATGGGTTTTTAATAAGGTTGAATTTAAGTCATTATATAAAAAAACTGTAAAAGGTGGAGTTGAGAAATGTATAGCTACGTGCGTCTTCACCACCCGCCAGTCTAGATTCTGGACTATGTAGGCTCTCTGAGCTCTAAACCTGGTTATACTAATGCTGAAACGCCTATCTCAGAGGGACAGACCGGAGTTTTAAATAAAAGAAAAGACAGGAAAGTCCCCTGTTTTAGGGGGCTTTTGCTGACATACATGAACTATTTTTTTTTTTACTATGAGGGATGCGATGTTTGTGTTTCTCTGATCATCATCTGTAGCAGTCATTCACTGGATCTTTTCAGCCACTGTCCCAATACACTGCCAATGGCTTCCTGCTTCCTCTCCAGAAAGGAACCACTTCCTTCCTTCCGCCTCATCCGGACCTGCCTGAAAGTCATCGCCTGGCAACCATGTCATGAAAAAATTGTGTGAACTGTGTCCTAAACGTATTGGAAGCATGATCTTCACTCACTCTTATCCATGGGCCATGTGTTGACTGGAATTTAATGCAGAGGTTGTTTTAACATTGTATGTACTGTATGTAACCCCACTATCACAAGTGAAGAAGCGCATCTCATTAAATGTTTCTGGATGTTTGTTTCTCTATGTAACATGCATGGCTGTGGAACCACACTCATGTGGTTCTTTAAACCATGGGAATGTCGAGATGCATTTAATCAACTCCATATGGGAGGCCACAGAGTGGGAGAGATTTACCAAATTGGATGTAAGGAATGTATTTTACGGTCTACCACTGCTAAATTATGCAGTTTTGATTTTCTGAATCTAACCCCTCACTTCACAGCTTAAAGCATTATTCACCCATTTTTCAGTTTCTTCTGTTGAACTGGGCTATAAGTTTCTCTGTCACATTTTAGGTTCTCTTGTTCACTTCAAATAGATGAAAATACAATATTTGACTATTGATTTTGTAATATCCTGTATATCCTAACCACCCCTTCCACCACACCCCTGACCCCTGTGACCTTAAGCTGGGTTTTGGCCCAGGTTGTGACCTGTGACATTCAGTTTTCCACTTCAGAACGCTGATGGGAAACAGGCATTGCTGTGTAACTGAGGAGAGAGTGAGCGATGGGAGTAAGCTGTAGTCTGAGGATGGCGTGGGTCCTGAGGCATATACTGTAGTCTGAGGGGGGGGGGGGCGGGGTCCTGGAGTATACTGTAGTCTGAGGGGGGGGGGGTCCTGGAGTATACTGTAGTCAGAGGGGGGGGGGGGTCCTGGAGTATACTGTAGTCTGAGGGGGGGGGGGGTCCTGGAGTATACTGTAGTCAGAGGGGGGTCCTGAGGAGTGTGCTGTAGTCAGAGGAGGGGGGGGGGTCCTGAGGAGTGTGCTGTAGTCAGGGGGGGGGGTCCTGGAGTATACTGTAGTCTGAGGGATGGGGGGTCCTGAGGCATATATTGTAGTCTGAGGGATGGGGGTTCCTGGACTAGTTTGAAGATGGGTTGGGTCCTGAGGAGTCTACTGTAGTCTGCTGAGGGGGATTCTGAGGCGTATACTGTAGTCTGCTGAGGGGGATTCTGAGGAGTATACTGTAGTCTGCTGAGGGGGATTCTGAGACGTATACTCTAGTCTGGGGGGGATTCTGAGGAGTATACTCTAGTCTGGGGGGGATTCTGAGGAGTATATTGTTTCTGGGGGGATTCTGAGGAGTATGCTGTAGTCTGGGGGGGATTCTGAGGAGTATATTGTAGTCTGCTGAGGGGGATTCTGAGGAGTATACTCTAGTCTGGGGGGGGTCCTGAGGAGTATGCTGTAGTCTGGGGGGTGTCCTGAGGAGTATGCTGTAGTCTGGGGGGTGTCCTGAGGAGTATGCTGTAGTGTGGGGGGATTCTGAGGAGTATACTGTAGTGTGGGGGGATTCTGAGGAGTATACTGTAGTGTGGGGGGATTCTGAGGAGTATACTGTAGTCTGGGGGGGTCCTGAGGAGTATACTGTAGTCTGGGGGGGGGTACTGAGGAGTATACTGTAGTCTGGGGGGGGTCCTGAGGAGTATACTGTAGTCTGGGGGGGTCCTGAGGAGTATACTGTAGTCTGGTGGGGTCCTGAGGAGTATACTGTAGTCTGGGGGGTGTCCTGAGGAGTATACTGTAGTCTGGGGGGATTCTGAGGAGTATACTGTAGTCTGGGGGGATTCTGAGGAGTATACTGTAGTCTGGGGGGATTCTGAGGAGTATACTGTAGTCTGGGGGGATGGGGTGTTCCAGAGGAGTATACTGTAGTCTGGGGGGGTCCTGAGGAGTATACTGTAGTCTGGGGGGATTCTGAGGAGTATACTGTAGTCTGGGGGGATTCAGAGAAGTATACTGTAGTCTGGGGGTCCTGAGGAGTATACTGTAGTCTGGGGGGGTCCTGAGGAGTATACTGTAGTCTGGGGGGGTCCTGAGGAGTATACTGTAGTCTGGGGGGGATCCTGAGGAGTATACTGTAGTCTGGGGGGGGGTCCTGAGGAGTATACTGTAGTCTGGGGGGGGGGTCCTGAGGAGTATACTGTAGTCTGGGGGGGGGTCCTGAGGAGTATACTGTAGTCTGGGGGGGGGTCCTGAGGAGTGTACTGTAGTCTGGGGGGGTCCTGAGGAGTATACTGTAGTCTGGGGGGGGGGGTCCTGAGGAGTATACTGTAGTCTGGGGGATGGGGTGTTCCAGAGGAGTATACTGTAGTCTGGGGGATGGGGTGTTCCAGAGGTGTATACTGTAGTCTGGGGGGGTCTTGAGGAGTATACTGTAGTCTGGGGGATGGGGTGTTCCAGAGGAGTATACTGTAGTCTGGGGGATGGGGTGTTCCAGAGGTGTATACTGTAGTCTGGGGGGGTCTTGAGGAGTATACTGTAGTCTGGGGGGGTCCTGAGGAGTATACTGTAGTCTGGGGGGGTCCTGAGGAGTATACTGTAGTCTGGGGGGTGTCCTGAGGAGTATACTGTAGTCTGGGGGGATTCTGAGGAGTATACTGTAGTCTGGGGGGATTCTGAGGAGTATACTGTAGTCTGGGGGATGGGGTGTTCCAGAGGAGTATACTGTAGTCTGGGGGGGTCCTGAGGATTATACTGTAGTCTGGGGGGGTCCTGAGGAGTATACTGTAGTCTGGGGGGGTCCTGAGGAGTATACTGTAGTCTGGGGGGATTCTGAGGAGTATACTGTAGTCTGGGGGGATGGGGTGTTCCAGAGGAGTATACTGTAGTCTGGGGGGGTCCTGAGGAGTATACTGTAGTCTGGGAGGATTCTGAGGAGTATACTGTAGTCTGGGGGGGTCCTGAGGAGTATACTGTAGTCTGGGGGGATTCTGAGGAGTATACTGTAGTCTGGGAGGATGGGGTGTTCCAGAGGAGTATACTGTAGTCTGGGGGGATTCAGAGGAGTATACTGTAGTCTGGGGGGATTCAGAGGAGTATACTGTAGTCTGGGGGGGTCCTGAGGAGTATACTGTAGTCTGGGGGGGGGGTCCTGAGGAGTATACTGTAGTCTGGGGGATGGGGTGTTCCAGAGGAGTATACTGTAGTCTGGGGGGGTCCTGAGGAGTATACTGTAGTCTGGGGGGGGGGGGTCCTGAGGAGTATACTGTAGTCTGGGGGGGGGGGGGTCCTGAGGAGTATACTGTAGTCTGGGGGGGTCCTGAGGAGTATACTGTAGTCTGGGGGGATTCTGAGGAGTATACTGTAGTCTGGGAGGATGGGGTGTTCCAGAGGAGTATACTGTAGTCTGGGGGGATTCAGAGGAGTATACTGTAGTCTGGGGGGATTCAGAGGAGTATACTGTAGTCTGGGGGGGTCCTGAGGAGTATACTGTAGTCTGGGGGGGGGGGTCCTGAGGAGTATACTGTAGTCTGGGGGATGGGGTGTTCCAGAGGAGTATACTGTAGTCTGGGGGGGTCCTGAGGAGTATACTGTAGTCTGGGGGGATTCTGAGGAGTATACTGTAGTCTGGGGGGATTCAGAGAAGTATACTGTAGTCTGGGGGTCCTGAGGAGTATACTGTAGTCTGGGGGGGGTCCTGAGGAGTATACTGTAGTCTGGGGGGGTCCTGAGGAGTATACTGTAGTCTGGGGGGATCCTGAGGAGTATACTGTAGTCTGGGGGGGGTCCTGAGGAGTATACTGTAGTCTGGGGGGGGGTCCTGAGGAGTATACTGTAGTCTGGGGGGGGTCCTGAGGAGTATACTGTAGTCTGGGGGGGGTCCTGAGGAGTATACTGTAGTCTGGGGGGGGGGGGTCCTGAGGAGTATACTGTAGTCTGGGGGGGGGTCTTGAGGAGTATACTGTAGTCTGGGGGATGGGGTGTTCCAGAGGAGTATACTGTAGTCTGGGGGATGGGGTGTTCCAGAGGTGTATACTGTAGTCTGGGGGGGTCTTGAGGAGTATACTGTAGTCTGGGGGATGGGGTGTTCCAGAGGAGTATACTGTAGTCTGGGGGATGGGGTGTTCCAGAGGTGTATACTGTAGTCTGGGGGGGTCTTGAGGAGTATACTGTAGTCTGGGGGGGTCCTGAGGAGTATACTGTATTCTGGGGGGGGTCCTGAGGAGTATACTGTAGTCTGGGGGGTGTCCTGAGGAGTATACTGTAGTCTGGGGGGATTCTGAGGAGTATACTGTAGTCTGGGGGGATTCTGAGGAGTATACTGTAGTCTGGGGGGATTCTGAGGAGTATACTGTAGTCTGGGGGGATTCAGAGAAGTATACTGTAGTCTGGGGGTCCTGAGGAGTATACTGTAGTCTGGGGGGGGTCCTGAGGAGTATACTGTAGTCTGGGGGGGGGGGGTCCTGAGGAGTATACTGTAGTCTGGGGGGGTCCTGAGGAGTATACTGTAGTCTTGGGGGGGGGGGGGGGGTCCTGAGGAGTATACTGTAGTCTGGGGGGATTCTGAGGAGTATACTGTAGTCTGGGGAGATTCTGAGGAGTATACTGTAGTCTGGGGGATGGGGTGTTCCAGAGGAGTATACTGTAGTCTGGGGGGGTCCTGAGGATTATACTGTAGTCTGGGGGGGTCCTGAGGAGTATACTGTAGTCTGGGGGGGTCCTGAGGAGTATACTGTAGTCTGGGGCGATTCTGAGGAGTATACTGTAGTCTGGGGGGATGGGGTGTTCCAGAGGAGTATACTGTAGTCTGGGGGGGTCCTGAGGAGTATACTGTAGTCTGGGAGGATTCTGAGGAGTATACTGTAGTCTGGGGGGGTCCTGAGGAGTATACTGTAGTCTGGGGGGATTCTGAGGAGTATACTGTAGTCTGGGAGGATGGGGTGTTCCAGAGGAGTATACTGTAGTCTGGGGGGATTCAGAGGAGTATACTGTAGTCTGGGGGGATTCAGAGGAGTATACTGTAGTCTGGGGGGGTCCTGAGGAGTATACTGTAGTCTGGGGGGGGGGTCCTGAGGAGTATACTGTAGTCTGGGGGATGGGGTGTTCCAGAGGAGTATACTGTAGTCTGGGGGGGTCCTGAGGAGTATACTGTAGTCTGGGGGGGGGGGGTCCTGAGGAGTATACTGTAGTCTGGGGGGGGGGGGGGGTCCTGAGGAGTATACTGTAGTCTGGGGGGGGTCCTGAGGAGTATACTGTTGTCTGGGGGGGGATCCTGAGGAGTATACTGTAGTCTGGGGGGGGATCCTGAGGAGTATACTGTAGTCTGGGGGGGGATCCTGAGGAGTATACTGTAGTCTGGGGGGGGTCCTGAGGAGTATACTGTAGTCTGGGGGGGGTCCTGAGGAGTATACTGTAGTCTGGGGGGGGTCCTGAGGAGTATACTGTAGTCTGGGGGGGGTCCTGAGGAGTATACTGTAGTCTGTGTGGGGGTCCTGAGGAGTATACTGTAGTCTGGGGGGGGGGGGTCCTGAGGAGTATACTGTAGTCTGGGGGGATTCTGAGGAGTATACTGTAGTCTGGGGGGATTCTGAGGAGTATACTGTAGTCTGGGAGGATGGGGTGTTCCAGAGGAGTATACTGTAGTCTGGGGGGATTCAGAGGAGTATACTGTAGTCTGGGGGGATTCTGAGGAGTGTACTGTAGTCTGGGGGGGGGGTCCTGAGGAGTATACTGTAGTCTGGGGGTCCTGAGTAGTATACTGTAGTCTGCAGAGGGGGGTGACAGTCTGAGGCTGGAACAGCTGCATGTGCTCTGAGTAACTGTTTAACTTGACATTTTCCCAGCATCTCTTCCTGCTTGTCTCCCATATGGTCTATTCCTGTACACGGAGGCAGGCAGGCCCCTCTGCCCCTAGGGGAAATCTACATTTCCTATCCGGGTGGGGGAGATGAATTCCCGGGCTGTGTTCAGTCAAGGTTAAGGGTGTTCAGTAATGGCCTCAGATCTGAATTGAAGGGTCAATTGAAGGAATTTTACAAGGTAATAAGCTCACCACAGCTGTGAGAAGTCACAGTTTAACTTTATTCCCACAAAATCAACTTTAATTATCCTTTTTGAATGTGACACTATCCAATCTCCCACCTCTATAACAGCCAATGATTTGGGATTCACACACACACACACACACGAAGTTAAACTCTTGATAGCGATGTTTTGTCTTTGAAGTTTCCTATTTAACACATTCCATCGCCTGTTCTGTTCCTATTTCCTCATGTGTTTTCCATGACTACAACCTTTTGACACTATGTTTTATGTCCGGCCATTGTATCTGGGGGCATAGAATTGTCCAAAGTAATCAACTGACGACAATACTACGTTTGAGGATTTATTGATACATTACATGGCCAAAAGTATTTGGACACCTGCTCATCGAACATCTCATTCCAAAATCATGGGCATTAATATGGAGTATACTGAATATGGAGTTGGATTCCCCTTTACAGCTATAACAGCCTCCATTCTTCTGTTGAAGACTTTCCACCAGATGTTAGAACGTAGCTGATTAACTGATTCTTAGTCATTAAATGGATAGTTCACCCAAATGACACATTGAAATATTGATTTCCTTACTTTGTAAGCAGTTTATGGACGAGGTATCACAGCAATCCATGCTTTGGTTGTGTTTACGTGGCCGACTGTTTCAAATGCTAACTTTTTAGCATTTGTGGCCCAAATCCAATGCCAGTCAATGGTACCTATATTAGCATTTTCACGCTTAATGTCTAAATAATCTATAATGAACTTCTTTGAGTTACACGGTCCATGTTTAGATACTTTAGGATGATTTGGCCATGACATCCATAAACTATTCCTTTAAATATAACCAGCTTTCACTTAGCCTTTTACTAGGAGCAACCTTCCTAAAGTGAAGATGTTGGTAAGGCCCAAATATTGTACTTGAATATACAGCACATTTTGTTTGTGATTAGCTTATTACTTTGGTCTTGTGGTCTGTGATATGGACCATGTTTTTGTTCTTCCTGTTTAGGGATCATGCCCACACTTTGTGCAAATCTGTCCTTGCCCATAGAGATAGATAGAGGGCTCTAGTGCCCAAAAGCATGTTTTAGCATGGGCAGCACCATTGAGGATTTTTACCATTTTGAAATCATCAGTTTAGTGGGACTTCCTATGGGTTAAGGAAGAATCATATAATTCTATCTAGATTACAAGGAGGGATCTGCCAACAAATTATACTCATGAGAAAATGTTTCGTAACTGCCGGTTGCAGTCTCCAACCTTGGCTTTATACCTGTTCAAACAACACTATGTGTTAATATGCACTCTTTCAGTTTGTTTACCAACTCATAGAAGTAGTAGAAGAAGAAAATTGTCTACATCAAAATGGAGATGGCCTCAATTGGTCCTGCCCGTGCTCTCACAGACGCCATAATGGAGCAGATGCAATGATGTGATGTTTATCTAAGTGTATGGGTTTACCATATACAGAAAACAGTGTTCTATTTGAATTGATGCTTAAATGTATGTTTGGAAATAGAAAGTCATCAACAAGTGGTAGGCTATGGGAGGGGCCCCTTAACAAAATAATCACTTTTCTAGCTTTGAGAATGTGGCTCATTTATTTACATCAATGCATAAAGACAAAGGAAGTAAAATACAGTTAATATTAATATATCATATACATTGTAGTGAAAATAAATCTTTATCCCAGAGTTCTGTGACCTCTGACATCATCACAATAAATGTATGGTATATTTCTATCACAGAAAGCACATGTTCAGCTTAATAAAAACACGTTTTCCCATTAAAAAAAAAGGACTATATTAAGTGCCAAATATAACAACAGGGTTAACTGTAACAGGGTAGACGTTTTCTTCTTAAATCAGCCATAAATCCCCTTGTGACAGAGGGAATGGGAGCTTGATGTGTGCAACAGAAAGTTGTAATTAAATGCAAGATTCACCCCCCAAAAATGACATTTCTGCAACATTTCTAGCGTGTCTGTCTATGGGTAACAGGATTGATGTGTTCTGCTCGACCAGCTCGGTTTTTCACCACAAAACACCAGAAAATGGCCAGAAAGAGTCCAACCAGTTCACCTGCGTATACACTAGGATTTCACTATTAGATGTTCAGCGTTTCTTTTGAAAAAATATGGATTTAGTTTCATATTAAAACGATAGTTCAGTGCATGTAACAGGGTTGACCTTAAAATGAGGGACAGACGTAAATGAATCACTAATCACATTAAATAAATTATCTTCCAAAATGACTTTGTCAAAGCAACAAAATAACTAGGGCTTGACAATGATGGTGAAACTTGGAGACATTTAGGAATTAAGTGGGTTAAAATCTTACTAGAAGTGACACAGGGTTAACTGAGTGAAATGTTAAAATGCTGCCTTTTGCCACTTTAGCAAGCCTTTATTCATATAAAAAAAATCTGATTTATAGAATGTTCCATGTGTCTACAATGAGTGTACAAAAACATTAAGAAACCTGCTTTTTCCATGACATAGACTGGCCAGGTGAATCCAGGTGAAAGCTATGATCCTAATGTGTTGCAGCCGATGTCACAGGAAGTCCAAAAAGATCATCAAGCAAACCAACCACTCGAGCCACTGCCTGTTCACCTCGCTACCATCCAGAAGGCGAGGCCAGTACGGTTGCGTCAAAGCTGGGACTGAAAAACAGCTTCTATCTCAAGGCCATCAGACTGTTAAATAGCCATCACTAGCTGCCTATAGACATACAGTTGCAAGGAAAAGTTTGTGAACCCTTTGGAATTACCTGGATTTCTGCATTGATTACTCATAAAATGTGGTCTGATCTTCATCTAAGTCACAATAATAGACGAACACAATCTGACTAAACTAAAAACACACAAACAGTTGTACTTTTCACATTTTTATTGAAGACATTGAGTAATCATTCACAGAGCAGGCTGGAAAAAGTTAGTGAACCCTTGAATTTTGTGACTTGTAGATCCTCCAATAGCAGCAACAACCTCCACCAAACGTTTCCTGTAGCTGCTTAGAAGACTTGCACAATGTTGAGGAGGAATTTTGAACCATTCCTCCCTACGAATCTGTTTCAGTTCATCAATATTTCTGGGTTGTATTGATTGCACAGCCCTCTTCAGGTCATGCCACAGCATCTCAGTTGGGTTAAGGTCAGGACTCTGACTTGGCCATTCCAAAACACAAATCTTCTTCCTTTTCAGCCATTCTTCAGTTGATTTACTTGTGTGCTTTGGGTCATTGTCTTGTTGCATCATCCAACCTCTCTTAAGCTTGAGGTCATAAATCAAATCAAATCAAATTTATTTATATAGCCCTTCGTACATCAGCTGAAATCTCAAAGTGCTGTACAGAAACCCAGCCTAAAACCCCAAACAGCAAGCAATGCATGTGAAAGAAGCACGGTGGCTGGGAAAAACTCCCTAGGAAAAACTCCTGAGAAAGGCCAAAAACCTAGGAAGAAACCTAGAGAGGAACCAGGCTATGAGGGGTGGCCAGTCCTCTTCTGGCTGTGCCGGGTGGATATTATAACAGAACATGGTCAAGATGTTAAAATGTTCGTAAATGACCAGCATGGTCAAATAATAATAATCATAGTAATTGTCGAGGGTGCAACAAGCACGTCCGGTGAACAGGTCAGGGTTCCGTAGCCGCAGGCAGAACAGTTGAAACTGGAGCAGCAGCATGGCCAGGTGGACTGGGGACAGCAAGGAGTCATCATGCCAGGTAGTCCTAGGGCTCAGGTCCTCCGAGAGAAAGAAAGAAAGAAAGAAAGAGAGAATTAGAGAGAGCATATTTACATTCACACAGGACACCGGATAAGACAAGAGAATACTCCAGATGTAACAGACTGACCCTAGCCCCCCGACACATAAACTACTGCAGCATAAATACTGGAGGCTGAGACAGGAGGGATCAGAAGACACTGTGGCCCCATCCGATGATACCCCCGGACAGGGCCAAACAGGCAGGATATCATAGACTGCTGCCCTGTCATTCTCCTGTAAAATGTCTTGATACACTTTTGAATACATTGTTCCCTCAATGATTGCAAGGCGTCCAGGCCCTGAGGCAGCCGCAAACCATGATGGTCCCTCCACCATGCTTCACAGTTGGGATGAGGTTTTGGTGTTGGTGTGCAGTGCCCTTTTTCTTCCATAAAGTGATGTGCATTTTTCCCAAAAAGTTCAACTTTTGTCTCATCTGTCCACAGCAACATTTTCCCAGAAGCATTGTGGAACATCCAGGTGGTCTTGGGCAAACTTGAGACGTGCCACAATGTTGTTTTTTTAGACAGCAGTGGTTTCCTTCATGATGTCCATCCATGAACACAATAGTTGTTCAGTGTTTTTCTGATAGTGGACACCTGAACACAGACTTTCGTTGTTTGTAGAGTTTTCTGGAGGTCTTTTGCTGTTACCCTTGGGTTCTTTCTCACCTCTTTCAGGATTCCGCATTGTGCTCTTGGAGTGATCTTTGCAGGACGCCCACTCCTAGGGAGAGTAGGTACAGTCCTGAATCTTCTCCATTTGTAGACAATTTGTCTCACCGTGGATTGATGAACACCAAGGTCTTTAGCAATGCTTTTGTAACCTTTTCCAGCTTCGTGCATCTCTATAATGCGCCTTCTAAGGTCCTGTGAAAGTTGATGGGATCGAGGCATGGTTCACACTAACCAATCTTTCTGGAGAAGAACAGATTTGTCAGTAACCAGGCTTTGTGTGCCTTTATTTAAGGGGCAGGGCACCTGTGCAACCCACACCTCCAATCTCATCTCCTTAATTGAAACACCTTACTCAAAATAGCTTTTGGAGAAGTCGTTAACATAGAGGTTCACTTACTTTTTCCAGACTGCACTGTGAATGATTACTCAATGTCTTCAATAAAAATTTGAAAAGTACATATGTTTGTGTGTTATTAGTTTAACCAGATTGTGTTTGCCTATTATTGTGACTTAGATGAAGATCAGACCACATTTTATGAGTAATCAATGCAGAAATCCAGGTTATTCCAAAGGGTTCACAAACTTTTTCTTGCAACTGTAGACTTAACTGGCCACTTTAACAAATGGAACACTAGTCACTTTAATAATGTTTACATATCTTGCATTACTCATCTCATGTACAGTATATACTGTATTCTATACTATTTTACTGTATCTTAGTCTATGCCACTCTGACATTGCTCGTCCATATATTATATATTCTTAATTCCATTCCTTTACTTAGATTTGTGTGTATTGGGTATATGTTGTGAAATTGTTCAATATTTCTTGTTAGATATTACTGAACTGTCGGAGCTAGAAACACAAGCATTTCGCTACACCCGCAATAACATCTGCTAAACACGTGCATGTGACCAATACAATTTGATTTGATTTGATTTACGCTCAGCGTATACTAAAGGGCAAGTCATTTAATTTAGCAAGGAGGCTTTTACAATTCAATATTCTACTTAAAATATCAAAGGTACACAAAATGCGCTCTTTTAGTGGAACGACTCATATATGTCACTGTATCTGATGTGATTATGAAATGAATGCAGTATTCTGGCTCCAACAAGCTCCGTTACCTTTGGTGTACTTTGATAATCAGTACTACGTGTCTGGAAGACCAGCTCTAGATCCTCATGCTTTATCCAAACATTCTCCCTGTGATCAGTCTGCTCCACACAGGATCTAAGTTGATTAACAGGAGTTCATTTTACTGTGGTTAAAGCAGGAGGGGTTCAGTTGTAAACACACAAATGGGGATCTGGAAACCGACAACTGGAGGGGTGGGAGGAGGGGGTTAGGGCAAGAGAGTTGGGGGTAGGTGGGGGGTTAGGGAAAGAAAGTTGAGGTGGGGGGGATTAGGGAATGAGAGTTGGAGTAGGGGAGGGGGTAAGAGGAGGCGAGAGAGAGAGGAAAGGGGGGTGGAGTCAGGGAGTGAGAGGGGGTTTTGGAGGCACATTCAGAGTTTGCCTTTTAAAAGGAGTCAGATGAACTCGTGTATACCATTTTTATGGTACCCACAAGTTCATCTGACTCTGGGAAGTAGATAAATGGCCTCATTGCCAAAATCCTGAAGTATCCCTTTAAGTGATATGATATCAAAGCCCTGCAAGCTCACATGCAGCAGCCAACACACTCTGAACAGGAGAAACAAACAACAATAAAAAGACAGGAGAAACAAACAACAACAAAAAGATGGGGAAACAAACAACAACAAAAAGACAGGAGAATCAAACAACAGCAACAAGACAGGATAAACAAACAACAACAAAAATACAAGGGAAACAAACAACAAAAAGACAGGAGAAACAAACAACAACAAAAAGACAGCAGAAACAAACAACAACAAGAAGACAGGAGAAACAAACAACAACAAAAAGACAGGCGAAACAAACAACAACAAAAAGACAGGAGAAACAAACAACAACAAGAAGACAGGAGAATCAAACAACAGCAACAAGACAGGATAAACAAACAACAACAAAAAGACAGCAGAAACAAACAACAACAAGAAGACAAGAGAAACAAACAACAACAAAAAGACAGAAGAAACAAACAGCAACAAAAAGATAGAAGAAACAAACAACAACAAAGACAGGAGAAACAAACAACAACAACAACAAAGACAGGAGAAACAAACAACAACAAAAAGACAGAAGAAACAAACAACAACAAAGCCAGGAGAAACAAACAACAACAACAACAAAGACAGGAGAAACAAACAACAACAACAAGACAGGAGAAACAAACAACAACAAAAAGACAGAAGAAACAAACAACAACAAAAACAGGAGAAACAAACAACAACAAGACAGGAGAAACAAACAACAACAAGAAGACAAGCGAAACAAACAACAACAACAAGAAGACAGCAGAAACAAACAACAACAAGACAGGAGAAACAAACAACAACAAATAGACAGGAGAAACAAATTAACAACAAGACAAGAAAAACAAACAACAACAAAAAATACAGGAGAAACAAACAACAGCAAAAAGACAGGAGAAACAAACAACAACAAGAAGACAGGAGAAACAAACAACAAGAAGACAGGAGAAACAAACAACAAAAAGACAGGAGAAACAAACAACAATAAAAAGACAGGAGAAACAAACAACAACAAAAAGACAGGAGAAACAAACAACAAGAAGACAGGAGAAACAAACAACAAGAAGACAGGAGAAACAAACAACAGCAACAAGACAGGATAAACAAACAACAACAAAAAGATGGGGAAACAAACAACAAAAAGATGGGGAAACAAACAACAACAAAAAGACAGGAGAATCAAACAACAGCAACAAGACAGGATAAACAAACAACAACAAAAATACAAGGGAAACAAACAACAAAAAGACAGGAGAAACAAACAACAACAAGAAGACAGGAGAATCAAACAACAGCAACAAGACAGGATAAACAAACAACAACAAAAAGACAGCAGAAACAAACAACAACAAGAAGACAAGAGAAACAAACAACAACAAAAAGACAGAAGAAACAAACAGCAACAAAAAGATAGAAGAAACAAACAACAACAAAGACAGGAGAAACAAACAACAACAACAAGACAGGAGAAACAAACAACAACAAAAAGACAGAAGAAACAAACAACAACAAAGACAGGAGAAACAAACAACAACAAGACAGGAGAAACAAACAACAACAAGACAGGCGAAACAAACAACAACAACAACAAGAAGACAGCAGAAACAAACAACAACAAGACAGGAGAAACAAACAACAACAAATAGACAGGAGAAACAAATCAACAACAAGACAAGAAAAACAAACAACAACAAAAAATACAGGAGAAACAAACAACAGCAAAAAGACAGGAGAAACAAACAACAACAAAAAGACAGGAGAAACAAACAACAAGAAGACAGGAGAAACAAACAACAACAAAAAGACAGGAGAAACAAACATCAATAAAAAGACAGGAGAAACAAACAACAACAAAAAGACAGGAGAAACAAACAACAAGAAGACAGGAGAAACAAACAACAAGAAGACAGGAGAAACAAACAACAACAAAAAGACAGGAGAAACAAACAACAACAAAAGACAGGAGAAACAAACAACAACAAGACAGGAGAAACAAACAACAACAAGAAGACAGGAGAAACAAACAACAACAAGAAGACAGGTGAAACAAACAACAACAAAAAGGTGGGGAAACAAACAACAACCAAAAGACAGGAGAATCAAACAACAGCAACAAGACAGGATAAACAAACAACAACAAAAAGACAGCAGAAACAAACAACAACAAGAAGACAAGAGAAACAAACAACAACAAAAAGACAGAAGAAACAAACAACAACAACAAGACAGGAGAAACAAACAACAACAAAAAGACAGAAGAAACAAACAACAACAAAAAGACAGAAGAAACAAACAACAACAAAGACAGGAGAAACAAACAACAACAACAACAAAGACAGGTGAAACAAGTGTCAGAGCAGGTTTTAGTAAGTTAACTTTGTCTAGCCCCTGAGGTGTAGACAAAATGTTAGATGTTTAGCTTATATATGACTATAAGCTAAACAGCACTTCTGACCACTTCAACAATGCCGGCAGTATTTGAAGCTTATGTTGCAAGTTTGTAACTAGTCTAGGGAGAGGAGACTGCTTCCATGCTAAGATGTCTGTGGTTCCATGCTAAGATGTCTGTGGATCCATGCTAAGATGTCTGTGGTTCCATGGTAAGAGGTCTGTGGTTCCATGCTAAGAGGTCTGTGGTTCCGTGCTAAGAGGTATGTGGTTCCATTGTAAAAGATCTGTGGTTCCATGCTAAGAGGTCTGTGGTTCCATGCTAAGAGGTCTGTGGTTCCGTGCTAAGAGGTATGTGGTTCCATTGTAAAAGATCTGTGGTTCCATGCTAAGAGGTCTGTGGTTCCATGCTAAGAGGTCTGTGGTTCCGTGCTAAGAGGTATGTGGTTCCGTGCTAAGAGGTCTGTGGTTCCGTGCTAAGAGGTATGTGGTTCCGTGCTAAGACGTCTGTGGTTCCGTGCTAAGAGGTATGTGGTTCCATGCTAAGAGGTCTGTGGTTCCGTGCTAAGAGGTATGTGGTTCCGTGCTAAGACGTCTGTGGTTCCGTGCTAAGACGTCTGTGGTTCCATGCTAAGACGTCTGTGGTTCCATGGTAAGAGGTCTGTAGTTTTAGGGCATCCAAATTGCAACTGTTGTGGTTGTGTTGGTTTTGATGAACCCATTTCAGACAATACAGACAATGTCTAGCAAGATTACTGTGTATGTGTGAGTAGGAAACGGAGTGTTTCAGATTGAGAGAGAGAGGGAGGAACCGAGAAGGTTTCAGAGTGAGAGAGGGAGGGAGGAACAGTGAGGGTTTTAGAGTGAGAGAGGGAGGGAGGAACAGTGAGGGTTTTAGAGTGAGAGAGGGAGGGAGAAACAGAGAGGGTTTTAGAGTGAGAGAGGGAGGGAGGAACAGTGAGGGTTTTAGAGTGAGAGAGGGAGGGAGAAACAGAGAGGGTTTTAGAGTGAGAGAGGGATGGAGAAACAGAGAGGGTTTTAGAGTGAGAGAGGGAGGGAGAAACAGAGAGGGTTTTAGAGTGAGAGAGGGAGGGAGAAACAGAGAGGGTTTTAGAGTGAGAGAGGGAGGGAGAAACAGAGAGGGTTTTAGAGTGAGAGAGGGAGGGAGAAACAGAGAGGGTTTTAGAGTGAGAGAGGGAGGGAGAAACAGAAAGGATTTTAGAGTGAGAGAGGGAGGGAGAAACAGAAAGGATTTTAGAGTGAGAGCGAGAGGGAGCAGGGAGTTTTTCCTAGCCACTGTGCTTCTACACCTGCATTGCTAGGGGTTTGGGGTTTTAGGCCGGGTTTCTGTACAGCACTTTGTGACATCAGCTGATTATAAATAAATTTGATTGATTGATTGAAATTTGATTGAGTAATAGAGAGGGTTTCAGAGTGAGAGAATGAGTAATAGAGAGAATTTCCGAGTGAGAGAGGGAGGGGGTAATAGAGAGGGTTTCACAGTGAGAGAAGGAGTAACAGAGAGGGTTTCAGAGTGAGAGAAGGAGTAACAGAGAGGGTTTCAGAGTGAGAGAAGGAGTAACAGAGAGGGTTTCAGAGTGAGAGAGGGAGGGAGGGAGGGAGTAATAGAGAGGGTTTCAGAGTGAGAGAGAGAGGGAGAAACAGTGAGGGTTTTAGAGTGAGAGGAGTAACAGAGAGGGTTTCAGAGTGAGAGAAGGAGTAACAGAGAGGGTTTCAGAGTGAGAGAAGGAGTAATAGGGAGAGTTTCAGAGTGAGAGAAGGAGTAACAGAGAGGGTTTCAGAGTGAGAGAAGGAGTAACAGAGAGGGTTTCAGAGTGAGAGAAGGAGTAACAGAGAGGGTTTCAGAGTGAGAGAAGGAGTAACAGAGAGGGTTTCAGAGTGAGAGAGGGAGTAACAGAGAGGGTTTCAGAGTGAGAAGAATGGAGTAATAGAGAGGGTTTCAGAGTGAGAAGAATGGAGTAATAGAGAGGGTTTCAGAGTGAGAGAGGGAGTAACAGAGAGGGTTTCAGAGTGAGAAGAATGGAGTAACAGAGAGGGTTTCAGAGTGAGAGAGGGAGTAACAGAGAGGGTTTCAGAGAGAGAAGAATGGAGTAATAGGGAGAGTTTCAGAGTGAGAGAAGGATGGAGTAATAGAGAGGGTTTCAGAGTGAGAGAAGGAGTAACAGAGAGGGTTTCAGAGTGAGAGAAGGATGGAGTAATAGAGAGGGTTTCAGAGTGAGAGAAGGGGTAATAGGGAGAGTTTCAGAGTGAGAGAAGGATGGAGTAATAGAGAGGGTTTCAGAGTGAGAGAAGGAGTAACAGAGAGGGTTTCAGAGTGAGAGAGGGAGGGAGAAACAGAGAGTTTCAGAGAGAGAGAGGGAGGGAGAAACAGACAGGGTTTCAGAGTGAGAAAGAGAGGGAGTAATAGAGGGATTCAGAGTGAGAGAAGGGGGGAGTAACAGTGAGGGTTTCAGAGTGAGATAGGGAAGGAAAAACAGAGAGGGTTTCAGAGTGAGATAGGGAGGGAGAAACAGTGAGGGTTTCAGAGTGAGAGTGGGAGGGAGAAACAGTGAGGGTTTCAGAGTTAGAGAGGGAGGGAGTAACAGATAGGGTTTCAGAGTGAGAGAGGAAGGGAGAAACAGTGAGGGTTTCAGAGTGAGAAAGAGAGGGAGAAACAGTGAGGGTTTCAGAGTGAGAGAGGGAGGGAGTAACAGACAGGGTTTCAGAGTGAGAGAGGGAGTGAGAAACAGCGAGGTATTGATATTGCTATGAGAGAAGACAGAGGGAGAGAGACCATATATGTAAAGTATGTCCATATGTGAGTATTTGAGAGACGGGTGATGCATGTGTCTGTGTGAGACAGAGAGAGGAGTGAGAGAAGGTATATCCTCTGGCCCTTGGAGAGTGAGCGTGAGGCTGAATGGGAGCCAGGAAAAGGGGAAGGGCCTCGCGTCAGCCAACAAAAACAGCTGCCTGAGAGTACGCAGGAAAACAGTGTCTGGTAGATTATAGGGAGAGGGGGACAGGGAGAGAGAGGACAGGAGAGAGAGAGAGCGCCAGGGCTCACATCTCTATATGGGTTGCGTCCTGACTGCGGAGCCTTGCTGTGGGGAGGAAGCAGAGCCTGTGCCCGTGGTGAGAGGGTCCCTGACGCGCCGAGGTCCAGAGAGGTCCAACAACGGCAGGATGAGGCTGACGAAGGTGAGTCTCTGGGTGGGCTTATCTTCGGGGCCACAGCTGGTCCAATACAACAGAGCTGGGTTTTAGGACCCTTTCACATCCTGCTTTATATTTGCATATTTTCATAAAGGAATATGTATGTGTTTGGTCTGTGTATATGAGTGTGCTTGTTACTTTGAGTTGTGTCTGGTGTCTGTGCCCATGTTTGGGTGCAGGTTTTGAATTGCAGTGGGGGTTGGGGGTTGGGGGGGGGGGCTCCCCCATAACAAATCAGGGCTCCCTTATCAGAATAGAAATGGTCAAAGATATGGACGTTGGGCAACCCCAAGAGTCCATGTATAATTGGAACCCTGATTGGTTACATTGGTGTTATTGTAAATCCCCATGGTCACAACACATACTATCCAGCGTGGGAATGCTTAGCCCCCTGGACGCCGTCAGGCTATTGCATCCAGCTGACTGGTCAGAAAGGGAACTGGAGTCTACTGTCAGAATGGGTTATTCTCTTCTCATGTCATTACTAATCTATCACAGAGCTAATCTACAGTACTGGCCTTCTCATGTCATTACTAATCTATCACAGAGCTAATCTACATTACTGGCCTTCTCATGTTATTACTAATCTATCACAGAGATAATCTAAACCACCGTGCTTCTACACCTGTATTACTTGCTGTTTGGGGTTTTAGGCTGGGTTTCTGTACAGCACTTTGAGATATCAGCTGATGTAAGAAGGGCTATATAAATACATTTGATTTGATTTGATCTACAGTACTGGCCCACTTCTCATGTTATTACTAATCTATCACAGAGCTAATCTACATACAGTACTGGCCCACTTCCCATGTCATTACTAATCTATCACAGAGCTAATCTAGATACAGTACTGGCCTACTTCTCATGTTATTACTAATCTATCACAGAGCTAATCTACAGTACTGGCCTTCTCATGTTATTACTAATCTATCACAGAGCTAATCTACAGTACTGGCCTTCTCATGTTATTACTAATCTATCACAGAGCTAATCTACAGTACTGGCCTTCTCATGTTATTACTAATCTATCACAGAGCTAATCTACAGTACTGGCCTTCTCATGTTGTTACTAATCTATCACAGAGCTAATCTACAGTACTGGCCTTCTCATGTTATTACTAATCTATCACAGAGCTAATCTACAGTACTGGCCTTCTCATGTTGTTACTAATCTATCACAGAGCTAATCTACAGTACTGGCCTTCTCATGTTATTACTAATCTATAACAGAGCTAATCTACAGTACTGGCCTTCTCATGTTATTACTAATCTATCACAGAGCTAATCTACATACACTACTGGCCTACTTCTGATCTGAGAACTTTATTTCATTTTGACTGGTTTGGCTGCAGCTGTTAATGTAAAACATTTTTACATGAAGAGATAAGGATGGAAGATATCTTATTTACTTTTTATACAATTTACAATAATGTCCTTCTGGGGATTCCTGCTTCCCTGTTTGGTAAAATGGGTGCCAAAGACAATGCTTTGCGTTCCTCTGACTAGGTGTTGCTGACACCTGTCAGATCTTATGACGCCTGGATAGGTATTTAACCTATCAGCTAACCACATCATATGTAATAGCAATCTTTCAGTTGATGACACAGTTGATGACGTGACACGCAACCATTGGTTGATGCATGCAGCTTCTGACCAGGGGACTGCGACCAAGGTACTTGTTCTACTGGTCATTGTTTTTCAGCCTCACAGGTCATGTGGTACGAGTCATGATGCGTCACTACTCTGTTATGCTGGCTGTTATCTACAGTACATCCGGTGAGTGGGCTGGCTGTGTTGTTATCATAGAGAAGCTCCATTTAATGGCTAATAGAATTAAATGACTTGTTAGGCAAAAGAAAACACAATTTGCTGTAGTCGAATGTACAACAGGGATCATAGCCAGAGGGGTAATTTCTGCTTGGCAAATGAATCTATCTTGATATGATTCTCACTCTCTTTCAAAGCCTATCTTGATCTCCGGAGAACATTGTGATATTTTCCTATGATCCCTTCATCCTAAACCAGAGCTGGGCAGCTCTCCCTCTCCAGAGTTGTGAAGATTAGAGTACAACAACACTACAGTTTTATATCATAGATGACCAGATATCCCTCTGGTTGTACCTGTTACTTTGGTTTACAGATGTACCACACAGCGGTTCTTCAGGCTCAGATTACTCATCCATTCAATGGTCACAAGAAAAATTGTTAAGAATTCCTTGAAGACCAACGATGCTTTAACCAGTACTGCGTCATGGCAACCATATTCCACAGGCATTTTCTAAATACCCAACACAGGAATGAGCATTGGCGGGTCAAGGGTAAAAATAGCCTGTACGACCAGATACTCTTACACAGACACAAATACACGTAAACACAACGATCCACTAACACACACAACCACAAACTCAATCACATGGAGACAAACACTGACAACCCACACCATCCTGTTATCTGTGGTCAAACTCCAGGAAGCTTTGACTAGACTGGATTGGTTTGGAACTATAACCTGTCCAAAACTTTGAGCAGTATTTGAGGAATGTGTGTATGGGGCAGAGTATGAGATGAAAGTAGAGACCTTTCCTTTCTCTAAATCCTGCCACCCCAACAAATCTCTGATCCACCAATAAAAAAAATAACAGAATCCCCCCAAAATAATATTTTATTTTCTTCTCAAATAATTTCTTGACGTCTATCCAAAAGAGTGTTTTGAAAGAGTAGGACGTGTTCTGGGAATGAGCTGGAACTTGGCAGGAAAGGTAGGCAGGGCACGTAAAGTAAGTGGGAAATGATTCAGCATTTTATTCATCTCTCATGTAGGATAAATGTAAATATTCCCAAAATATATACATCCCCACAGAGGACCTCTCAGACAAGCTCTATTTTCTCACGTGCGTTTGTAATTATCGTGTCTTTCTCCTTCTCTCACTCTCTTCCCCCTCTCATTCTGTCTGTCTTTCTCTCTTTCTCTGCCTCGCTCTCTCTCTCTCTGTCTGTACAGCTGTAACTTATCAACCTTTGGCTTAGTGCTGTCGAACACAATCATTCCTCAAGCATTACAGCTCCCCTCTCCCCCACCTCATTTCCTCTTTGCCAATGTTCCCACTCTCTAAACCTTTCTCATTTACCTCTACGTTGCTCCATGCCTTCCCCTGTTCCCCCAAGTGCTACGCTCTGTGAACTTAAGCCAACACAAAGTTGATGTCTATCTTATTTTAGAGGTATCATTCTATCTGTTCCATGTTGATGAGGATCTGTCTGGCTCACTGGGACTCCATTTCTCAGTATCTCTGCACAGTTAAAGATGTAATGGTGGGAGGCAGTTCTGCCTGATCTGTTATTATACAGGCTTAGCTGACCTCCTATTTGAGGTTCAAAGCTGTTGGCCCTCCCTCTCGTATTAGCCTCTGTCCTTGTATCTTTCTTTGTAAATAAATATACATGTCCATCCTCATGTCTATGTGTATTGGAGGATGTGACAAGTATATTTGTGCTACGGCCAATTCAACAGCTGTAATCAAATCCCTCCTCCCTCCTCCATCCCCCAACCCTACCCCCCACTCTTCAAGCTCAAGTCCCAGATTCCCAGCATCCTGTCAGCTGGAGGAGGTACCCCTATATTTTGTTAAACTCTCTTGTGGCCTGCCTGCTCCTCCCCTCTCTCACCCTGTCTCCCCTTCTCCCCCTCTCCCCTCCAAGGTCCAACAGAAAAAAAAGTTACAGACAAATAAACGTCCCCGGTCCCTCCGTTTTAATACAAGAGGAAATTCCATGGCGTTTAGGCATTTTTTAAAGACTGGCCTGGATGTGTTGTTCTGGGATTCCTACGAGTTACACTCAAATTGTGCATGCAGTCACTAGAGTCATGTTTCTGTGAGAATGTGTTTACTCTCCTATTGACAAATAGTTATAAATAATGTCATTATGAATAGTTTTGCATGTATGGCATGATTATGGAAATGGAACAGATACATGGGTTGGCAAATAGCACAGATTATTGGTATTTATCACTATTCTCTTGAGCATTATGGTAATAAATAGTTTAATCTTGGCTTCTGATTGGCTGGGTAGAAGTATCGACATATTGCTTCCACCTATCCAATCCTCTCAGATCGACAGACATGGCTGGGGAATCGGGGTTAGGAGTCATTTTGGAACTCACGATACCACCTCTGGATTGAGTGAAAATGTGTTACGCCACAACACTGACGCACTTGCTAACTTGTTGCACTTCTGTGTTTCCCCCACATGGTGTAGCTCTTGTGCTAATGGTAACATGGAAATAGTTTGACACCTGAAGTAAATTGTCCACCCAGGTGAGTTTAGTACAAAAAAATGGGAGGAGGGGGGGTCTTTAGACTCCCCTCTCATTGCATTATGCCCATGTCTTAAAGTGTTTGTGTGTGTGTGTGTGTGTGTGTGTGTGTGTGTGTGTGTGTGTGTGTGTGTGTGTGTGTGTGTGTGTGTGTGTGTGTGTGTGTGTGTAATAGTAAATAGTAAACAAACAAAAATTTGACGACCTGGGGACATGTTGTTAGTCCCCACTAGGTCAAATGCTATTTCTATGGGGTTTAAGATTAAGGTTAGAATTGGTGTTAGGGTTAGAATTAGGTTTAGGGTTAGGGTTAGGAGCTAGGGATAGGGTTAGGGTTAAGGTTAAGGTTAGGTTTTTGGGTTAAGGTTAGGGTTAGGGTAAGACTACGGGTTAGGGTTAGGTTTAGGGTTAGGAGGTTAGGGAAAATTGGATTTTGAATGGGACTGAATTGTGTGTGTCCACAAAGTTAGCTGTACAAGACTGTGTGTGTGTGTGTTTGTGTGTGTGTGTGCATGCGTTTCTTTGTGCATGCGTGTCTGTGTGTGTGTGTCTGTGTCTGTCAGTGTCTGAGAAGGAGAGAGAGAGGCCTTTTGGGGAGCAGTGGCGGTTCTAGACCATTTCAACTGGGGGGGCCAAGCTGGGGCCAGTTGTACTGTTAGAGGGGCCAGTTACATTAGACGTTATTGTTGTCATATCGTTTTCTTCACTGCATTGCAGGCATTAGCAATCAAAAGACCATGTTCATAATCATCATCGTTGCCACTGTCTAATAACGGATGTAAAAAAATAATGATAGCAAAAATGAGTTATGTAAAAATTATTTCATACTCCACATTTAGGGGGGCCACAAGGGGGTCCAAAATTGTTGTCACAGGGGCACTGCCCCCCCCCCCCCCCCCCCCCAGATCCGCTAGTGCTGGGGAGATTGTGTCTGGAGAGTATTTACACGTTTGGATCTATAATTATTCTACCAAAGCTACCACCAACAACAACAGAAAACTCATGCTGGTTAATGTGTAATGCTGCAGAACATTTTGACTTTCCCCCAAAATTACATATGTAATTCCCAATCCTGGCCAATCCTGGGGAAATATTTTAACTCTCCCCTCCCAGATCTGACCAATCACAGAGTGGGATTCTGGTAATACAATTCCACAATTGCCTTTCCTTTAATGTCTCCACCCATAACCACAGAGCAGAACGAGACCAAATGAAAGAAGATACATTTCAGTCACAAAATATGTTTTGAGGACTTTTTGGGAATGTAAGAGAAGTTTTTAACTAAAGTCGAAGACTTAAAAGAAAAAGAAATGAACAAGGTAAGAAAATAATTGGAAAGTCATTATTATTATTGAAATGTACTTGTTTGTTGTATGCCTACTATGCATAGGTTCGTTATGGAATCAAAGCGTTACATTGGGGTGTGTGTGGGGGGGGAGTGCGCAAGCATCCTGTATCTGACAGTATATTCACCTCATTCAGTTGCGCAATCTGCGCGTCCCATCACCTTTCAAAATGTTATCATGCTGATATAACAAATAGCTTATAGTTGTTTGTCTAATGTTCTTGTGTTGTTTGATTTTTATACACTTTTTCTTTACATGTTTTGCGCCATTAGATAAGTTGATTTGTCATCTTTCCAAACTCAAACTCTTTACGCGGCTCTAGCTTGTTATTTGACAATACCCCACTAGTCGAAAGGGAACGTTCCATTGTATCACCAGCACATCGGACATAAGGTCATTTGTCCGACTGAATGATATGTTCGAGACTCTTCCACAGGATAATTATCATCTGGCAAACTATACTAAAGTGAAATTCCTCCTAGCGCAGATTACAAATAATGTGGTTTTGCTATGAGATTAAGGTCGTCATAGTCTCAGTGTAGTCTAGTATATTTGCCCAATGACCGTATATTCCGATATAATTGCGCGGTATTCATGCAGAGCTGATAGATACAACTACAACTAAGTGGTAAAATGATCATATGGCTCCACGCGCACCCTCCCCTCCCTGTCTCTCCAACTCCAAGGTGTTCTGTGTTTATTACTGCGTCATAACAATTTCCCATCCTTTACCAATAGCATACATTTTCTGAAAGTGTATGCTAATCGCCTTAAAGACGTGTGTGTGTGTGTGTGTGTGTGTGTGTGTGTGTGTGCATGTGTGTTATTTTAAAGACAAATTCAATTTGAAATAAACAGGCAGCGATGGTAAGCCAGGTAGTGTGTGTGCACGCTTTTGTGCACGTGCTGTGTGTGAGTGTGTGTTTGTCCTATGTTGTGGAGGGGGCATTGGTATTACCAGATGAGTAAGAGGATGCTGCAAACAATGGCTTGACCAATATAGTGTGTGTGTGTGTGTGTGTGTGTGTGTGTGTGTGTGTGTGTGTGTGTGTGTGTGTGTGTGTGTGTGTGTGTGTGTGTGTGTGTGTGTGTGTGTGTGTGTGTGTGTGTGTGTGTGTGTGTGTGTGTGCGTGCGTGACGAGGGGAGACGTAGATGTGTGCTTTACGTATCATCCAATCAATCTCCTCCGATATCATGTTCCCATGTCAAAAGTTCCTTCCTCGCGGTCTCAACATGTGTATTAATAACATGAGGGAAACCACAGTGGAAAAGTAACACGATAACATTGTCCAATCTTTGCTTTGGTGGTTATAACAGTGTTAGGCCTACTGCTAAAAGACTGTCTACTGCAGTGACCTGCACATGTCATTTACCAGTAGCTGGTAGGGCCCAGTTCCAGCAGCAGTGTTGTGGTTCAGACTCAGAGGGAGAAAGGAGCAGAGACACATTAGAACCATCCCAAGGCCCGTATTTATAAAGCATCTCAGCGTAGGTCTATTATCAGTTTTGCCTTTGAGATCATAATGATTAAGATTACAGTGGGCGGGGTTGAGCTGATCCTAGATCAGCATTCCTACCCTGAGATATATGGATATGGCCCCTGAGCAGTAGGTTCAGGATGGGGATGGTAAGTAGTCTTGGATATCCCAGAACATCATAAGCTAGTTCTGGGGAGGATGTTGTCTTCTCTCTGACATTTCAAAAGGATGAGAAAAAACATTTCTGGGGAGGAGGGTCCTCTTCAAACAGACAACTCTCCCAACAAATCACATGGTGAAAACAGGGAGAGAGCTACACAGGAAGTGTGTCGTGGCGCAACACTGACCTCACCACAGGAACAAGCTCTCCGTTCCCTCTGCTGCCTGTCCCACCCTTCTGAGAACCACTGTCCTCCTGAGACACACTGTCCTTCTGAAACACACTGGCCTTCTGAGACACACTGTCCTTCTGAAACACACTGGCCTTCTGAGACTCATTGTCCTTCTGAGACTCATTGTCCTTCTGAGACACACTGTCCTTCTGAGACTCACTCTCCTTCTTTCTGAGACTTACTGTCCTTCTGAGACACACTGTCCTTCTGAGACTCACTGTCCTCCTGAGACTCACTGTCCTTCTGAGACACACTGTCCTTCTGAGACTCATTGTCCTTCTGAGACACACTGTCCTTCTGAGACTCACTCTCCTTCTTTCTGAGACTCACTGTCCTTCTGAGACTCACTCTCCTTCTTTCTGAGACTCACTGTCCTTCTGAGACACACTGTCCTTCTGAGACTCACTCTCCTTTCTGAGACTCACTGTCCTTCTGAGACACACTGTCTTTCTGAGACTCATTGTCCTTCTGAGACTCATTGTCCTTCTGAGACACACTGTCCTTCTGAGACACACGGTCCTTCTGAGACTCACTCTCCTTTCTGAGACTCACTGTCCTTCTGAGACACACTGTCTTTCTGAGACTCATTGTCCTTCTGAGACTCATTGTCCTTCTGAGACTCACTGTCCTTCTGAGACACACTGTCCTTCTGAGACTCACTATCCTTTCTGAGACACACTGTCCGTCTGAGACACACTGTCTTTCTGAGACTCATTGTCCTTCTGAGACTCATTGTCCTTCTGAGACACACTGTCCTTCTGAGACTCATTGTCCTTCTGAGACACACTGTCCTTCTGAGACTCACTCTCCTTCTTTCTGAGACTCATTGTCCTTCTGAGACTCACTGTCCTTCTGAGACTCACTGTCCTTCTGAGACTCACTCTCCTTCTTTCTGAGACTCACTGTCCTTCTGAGACACACTGTCCTCCTGAGACTCACTCTCCTTCTGAGACACACTGTCCTTCTGAGACACACTGTCCTTCTGAGACACACTGTCCTTCTGAAACACACTGGCCTTCTGAGACTCACTGTCCTTCTGAGACTCATTGTCCTTCTGAGACTCATTGTCCTTCTGAGACTCACTGTCCTTCTGAGACACACTGTCCTTCTGAGACTCACTCTCCTTCTTTCTGAGACTCACTGTCCTTCTGAGACTCACTCTCCTTCTTTCTGAGACTCACTGTCCTTCTGAGACACACTGTCCTTCTGAGACTCACTATCCTTTCTGAGACTCACTGTCCGTCTGAGACACACTGTCTTTCTGAGACTCCTTGTCCTTCTGAGACTCATTGTCCTTCTGAGACACACTGTCCTTCTGAGACTCATTGTCCTTCTGAGACACACTGTCCTTCTGAGACTCACTCTCCTTCTTTCTGAGACTCATTGTCCTTCTGAGACTCACTGTCCTTCTGAGACTCACTGTCCTTCTGAGACTCACTGTCCTCCTGAGACTCACTGTCCTTCTGAGACACACTGTCCTCCTGAGACTCACTGTCCTCCTGAGACTCACTGTCCTCCTGAGACTCACTGTCCTTCTGAGACACACTGTCCTTCTGAGACTCATTGTCCTTCTGAGACTCATTGTCCTTCTGAGACACACTGTCCTTCTGAGACTCATTGTCCTTCTGAGACACACTGTCCTTCTGAGACTCACTCTCCTTCTTTCTGAGACACACTGTCCTTCTGAGAAGGGTGGCTGCACAGAGAACACACACACACACACGCACACATCTGTAGACTTTCTATTACTGATAGGTAAAGGGAATACAGAGAGAACACACACACACACACACACACACACTTGATCTCAATCTGTGACACACTGGCTTTCAATGGAGGGAGAAGGACTGTATTTCAGACACATGCACACACACACACACACACACACACACACACACACACACTAACAATATGTATTACAAATGGTAATACATATTAGTCTGTTGTAATGTTCAGAGTCAGAGACCAGGCCTGTATCCACAAAGACAACAGTCTGTTGTAATGTTCAGAGTCAGAGACCAGGCCTGTATCCATAAAGACAACAGTCTGTTGTAATGTTCAGAGTCAGAGACCAGGCCTGTATCCATAAAGACAACAGTCAGTTGTAATGTTCAGAGTCAGAGACCAGGCCTGTATCCACAAAGACAACAGTCTGTTGTAATGTTCAGAGACCAGAGACCAGGCCTGTATCCATAAAGACAACAGTCTGTTGTAATGTTCAGAGTCAGAGACCAGGCCTGTATCCACAAAGACAACAGTCTGTTGTAATGTTCAGAGACCAGGCCTGTATCCATAAAGACACCAGTCTGTTGTAATGTTCAGAGACCAGGCCTGTATCCATAAAGACAACAGTCTGTTGTAATGTTCAGAGACCAGAGACCAGGCCTGTATCCACAAAGACAACAGTCTGTTGTAATGTTCAGAGACCAGGCCTGTATCCACAAAGACAACAGTCTGTTGTAATGTTCAGAGTCAGAGACCAGGCCTGTATCCACAAAGACAACAGTCTGTTGTAATGCTCAGAGTCAGAGACCAGGCCTGTATCCACAAAGACAACAGTCTGTTGTAATGTTCAGAGTCAGAGACCAGGCCTGTATCCACAAAGACAACAGTCTGTTGTAATGTTCAGAGTCAGAGACCAGGCCTGTATCCACAAAGACAACAGTCTGTTGTAATGTTCAGAGACCAGAGACCAGGCCTGTATCCACAAAGACAACAGTCTGTTGTAATGTTCAGAGTCAGAGACCAGGCCTGTATCCATAAAGACAACAGTCTGTTGTAATGTTCAGAGTCAGAGACCAGGCCTGTATCCATAAAGACAACAGTCTGTTGTAATGTTCAGAGTCAGAGACCAGGCCTGTATCCACAAAGATAAGAGTCTGTTGTAATGTTCAGAGACCAGAGACCAGGCCTGTATCCACAAAGACAACAGTCTGTATCCACAAAGACAACCAGAGACCAGGCCTGTATCCATAAAGCGTCTCAGCCTAGAAGTGCTGATCTAGCATCAGTTTAGACTTTTAGATCATAATTATTAAGATTGTATGGACAGACCCTAGATCTGCACTCCTACTCTGAGACACTTTGTGGATGCTGGTCCAGACGTCACGCACAGTATGATGCTCTCTCTCTGGACCTACAGTGACCAGTCAACACTGCTGTTTAGGCCCCACATCCAGACAATGCATATATTCATTATTATTATTATGAATATTATTGTATTACATCACAAAATCATAGGAGTTGACATATAGGTCCAAATATAGCTACAGTTGTCTATATATCTAAAGATGTCTAAAGGGAAACCAAGGAGAAGACCCTTATGGAGTATCACTGTAGTCCAGCTGATTTGGGACCCTGGTCTGGCTTTAGCCTGGGCACTGTCGCCCTGGTCTGACCTTAGCCTGGGCCCTGGGGTCAGTGTGTTCAGTCTGGTTGAGTGTGCCACAAAATACACATTGTGTTAACTAAATATCAAGCTATTTTTGGAGGGGAAGAGAGCAGAAAAGCATGTAGGGATGGATTTGTGTAGCATCAGTGTGTATATGTCGGCTCCTCCCTTCAATCCAGCTTCTGTTGTGGGGGCTTCTGGTAGACAGGGAGAAGGAAGGGGAGGGCTTTCTTTTCAAAAAGTGGTTCTTCGACTGAAGAACTTCTGGTTCTTTGAGCCGGACGACAAAAAATAAGAGAACAGGACTCTGGTGTGCTGTACTGCTGTTGATGCCTGAGGGGTGAGGGGGTAGGGGGCTGTCCCAGAGCAGACGGGACACTCAGGGAGTTGACGGTAAGGTTTGTCCCATTACACTGACTGAATACACATAGTCTGTTTTTAGGTAGAAACTCATTGGTGTGTACTTGTAAGGTATTTTTAAGAGAGGAGGGGTTGTCACAGGTGAGTACATTTTTTTTTAACCCAGTTTAAAG
The DNA here is from genome assembly GCF_901001165.1 of Salmo trutta. Lineage (NCBI taxonomy): Eukaryota > Metazoa > Chordata > Actinopteri > Salmoniformes > Salmonidae > Salmo > Salmo trutta. The sequence continues at coordinate 9,386,218 of NC_042984.1, read as the reverse complement.
TTGTATTTGTGCGGCTGACGAGGTCATGCCCATTTTAGGCTTACTTTACCATGAAGGTAAATGGGATATAGCCTGCTGGTGAAAATCGCAAACTTGTAAAACAAATAGTTAGTATAGAGGAAGTAATGTACGAGGAGCATTGCAGGAATGTAAGCATGTTTTTCAACAAATATGTAAACTAAAGAATCATAAAAATCACAGAGAGTTATACAAACATTGTAACGACAGAGGGAAAAGCAAGATACTGATGTTGATTTGAAACGTCTCAATCTGTCCAAGTTTTCAAGTTGTTGGAGCAGTTTCACTAGAAACGCTAGTCTATATTTTCTTCCCTCCTCTCTTTTCTTCCCTCCTCTCCAGAGCAAGCCCAGCTCAGGTAATACCTCCCATCCTCTATGCATTATCTTCCTACTGTTGTCTATACTGCCAGGGGTGTTGCCTGTTGTAATCTTCTACCCATTAGTTTGAACTCCACTCTTAGATCTGCTATTGTTACCTCAAAAGAGAAGAACATTATGGTCTGCTCACCCAGTGCTTTTATCAAATCAAATGTATTTATATAGCCCTTCTTACATCAGCTGATATCTCAAAGTGCTGTACAGAAACCCAGCCTAAAACCCCAAACAGCAAGCAATGCAGGTGTAGAAGCACGGTGGCTAGGAAAAATTCCCTAGAAAGGCCAAAACCTAGGAAGAAACCCAGAGAGGAACCAGGCTATGAGGGGTGGCCAGTCCTCTTCTGGCTGTGCCGGGTGGAGATTATAACAGCACATGGCCAAGATGTTCGAATGTTCATAAATGACCAGCATGGTCAAATAATAACATTCACAGTTGTCGAGGGTGTAACAAGTCAGCACCTCAAGAGTAAATGTCAGTTGGCTTTTCATAGCCGATCAATGAGAGTATCTCTACCGCTCCTGCTGTCTCTAGAGAGTTGAAAACAGCAGGTCTGGGACAGGTAGCATGTCCAGTGAACAGGTCAGGGTTCCATAGCCGCAGGCAGAACAGTTGAAACTGGAGCAGCAGCACGGCCAGGTGGACTGGGGACAGCAAGGAGTCATCATGTCAGGTAGTCCTGAGGCATGGTCCTAGGGCTCAGGTCCTCGGAAAGAGAGAATTAGAGAGAGCATACTTAAATTCACACAGGACACAGGATAAGACAGGAGAAATACTCCAGATATAACAGACTGACCCTAGCCCCCGACACAAAACTTTTAGTTCAAATGTGAATTCCAGAAACTTGAATACCCCCTCGGTTTTCAAATAATGTAGAGAGTTTGGGCTGTTGCACGATAGCAACCAATCTTACAGTCATACCAACTACATCATTAACAATCGTCAGACAGGGCCTGCAACTGCCTGTTGAACGTAGCTTGTTTGAGTTGGAGTTTCCATGTGCCTTTAAAAATTGTAAAGGACTTGTGTTGATGCATCTGAACATTAGGAGTATAGTTCCTGAACTGGATTACATTAAGATCTGGGTTATTCAGGCAAATCTGGACATTATAGTATTGACTGAAACTTGGATCTCTGGGGACATTCTGTACTCTGATATTAATAGAGGTTATCATGTGTTCAGAGCTGACAGACAGGGTAGAGGTGGTAGAGTGGCCATTTTTATTAAAAAAATAATAATAATCTTTACTGAAATTCATTCCCTTGCCATTTTTTTTTTTTTAGCTACTATCTTTAATTGTTTGTCTGGGGAAAAATGTATCCATAACTGTTATAGGGGTCTACCATCTTCCCTCGGCTAACCTTTATGCACTCGAGGAGTTAACAAGTTTGTTGTCTTCTTTTACTAAATAAGAAGTTATTATCCTGGGTGACCTAAATTATGATTGGGAAATGCAGGCTTCAGACAATCTAATAAACATGTGTAATGATCTAAACCTAGCCCAGCTGGTAACTACACGGCCCAACTCTAGAAATCCCGCAAAAAAAACAGTGATTGATCTTATTTTAACGAATACACCATAGAAATATGTTTCTACTGGTGTCCCCGCCCAAGACGTTGTTTGTGTTAGAGATGTTAGAATACCCAAATCAAAGCCTTGTGACATCACAGAGGAACTTTAAAAACTTCAGTGAACAGGCTTTTTTTTTACATTATCTTTATTTTAGTGACCTTGATTGTATTTCAGCTATTACCGAACCTGATTTAGCTTTTCAGCCTCTTTGCAGATGTCAAATCAAATGAAATTGTATTGGTCATATACATGTGATTAGCAGATGTTATTGTGAGTGTAGCGAAATGTTTGTGCTTCTAGCTCCGACAGTGCAGTAATATCTAATAAGTAATATCTAACAAATTACACAACATATACCCAATACACACAAATCTAAGTAGGAATGAATTAAGACTATATACAGTTGAAGTCGGAAGTTTACATACACCTTAGCCAATTACAATTAACCTCCGTTTTTAACAATTCCTGACATTTAATCCTAGTAAAGATTCCCTGTCTTAGGTCAGTTAGGATCACCACTTTATTTTAAGAATGTGAAATGTAAGAATAATAGTAGAGAGAATGATTTATTTCAGTTTTTATTTCTTTCATCACATTCCCAGTGGGTTAGAAGTTTACATACTCCTAATTCGTATTTGGTAGCATTGCCTTTAAATTGTTTATCTTGGGTCAAATGTTTCAGGTAGCCTTCCACAAGCGTCCCACAATAAGTTGGGTGAATTTTGGCCCATTCCTCCTGACAGAGCTGGCGTAACTGAGTCAAGTTTGTAGGCCTCCTTGCTCGCTCACGCTTTTTCAGTTCTGCCCACAAATTGGCTATAGGATTGAGGTCAGGGCTTTGTGATGGCCACTCCAATACCTTGTCTTTGTTGTCCTTAAGCCATTTTGCCACAACTTTGGAAGTATGCTTGGGGTCATTGTCCATTTGGAAGACCCATTTGCGACCAAGCTTTAACTTCCTGACTGATGTCTTGAGATGTTGCTTCAATATATCCACATAATTTTCCTTCCTCATGACATCTATTTTGTGAAGTGCACCAGTCCCTCTTGCAGCAAAGCACCCCCACAACATGATGCTGCCACCCCATCACGGTTGGGTTGGTGTTCTTCGGCTTGCAAGCCTCCCCCTTTTTCCTCCAAACATAATGATGGTCTTTTGGCCAAAAATATATATTTTTGTTTCATCAGACCAGAGGACATTTCTCCAAAAAGTACGATCTTTGTCCCCATGTGCAGTTGCAAACCGTAGTCTGGCTTTATTATGGAGGTTTTGGAGCAGTGTCTTCTTCCTTGCTGAGCAGCCTTTCAGGTTATGTTGATATAGGACTCGTTTTAATGTGGATATAAATACTTTTGTGACTGTTTCCTCCAGCATCTTCACAAGGTCCTTTGCTGTTGTTCTGGGATTGATTTGCCTTTTTCGCACCAAAGTACGTTTATGTCTAGGAGACAGAGGGCGTCTCCTTCCTGAGTGGTATGACGGCTGCATGGTCCCATGGTGTTTATACTTGTGTACTATTGTTTGTACAGATGAACGTGGTACCTTCAGGCATTTGGAAATTGCTCCCAAGGATGAACCAGACTTGTGGAGGTCTATCATTTTTTTCTGATATCTTGGCTGATTTCTTTTGATTTTCCCATGACGTCAAGCAAAGAGGCACTGAGTTTGAAGGTAGGCCTTGAAATACATCCACATGTACACCTCCAATTGACTCAAATGATGTCAATTAGCCTAACAGAAGCTTCTGAAGCCATGACATCATTTTCTGGAATTTTCTAATGTGTTTAAAGGGACAGTCAACTTAGTGTACGTAAACTTCTGACCCACGAATTGTGATACAGTGAATTATATATGAAATGATCTATCTGTAAACAATTGTTGGAAAAATGACTTGTGTCATGCACAAAGTAGATGTCCTAACCGACTTGCCAAAACTATAGTTTGTTAACAAGGAATTTGTGGAGTGGTTGAAACGAGTTAATGACTCCAACCTAAGTAAACTTCTGACTTCAACTGTACATATATGAACGAGTGATGTCAGAGCGGAACGGACTAAGATACAGTAGAATAGTATAGAATACACGATATACATATGAGATGAGTAATGCCAGATATGTAAACATTATTCAAGTGACTAGTGTTCCATTCCTTAAAGTGACAGCCTCTAATGTGCTAGTGATGGCTGTTTAACAGTCTGATGGCCTTGAGATAGAAGCTCTTTTTTAAGTCTCTCGGGCCCAGCTTTGATGCACCTGTACTGACCTCACCTTGTGGATGATAGCGGGGTGAACAGGCAGTGGCTCGGGTGGTTGATGTCCTTGATGATCTTTTTGGCCTTCCTGTGACATCGGGTGCTGTAGGTGTCCTGGAGAGCAGGTAGTTTGCCCCCGGTAACCACCTTCTGGAGAGCCTTGTGGTTGCGAGCAGTGCAGTTGCCATACCAGGCGGTGATACAGCCCGACAGGATGCTTTCAGTTGTGCATCTGTAAAAGTTTGTGAGGGTGTCAGATGACAAGCCAAATTTATCTAGCCTCCTGAGGTTGAAGAGGCTCTGATGCGCCTTCTTCGCCACACTGTCTGTGTGGGTGTTCCATTTCAGTTTGTCAGTGATGTGTACGCCAAGGAACTTGAAGCTTTCCACCTTCTCCACTGTGTTCCCATCGATGTGGATAGGGGGGTGCACCCTCTGCTGTTTCCTGAAGTCAACGATCATCTCATTTGTTTTGTTGACGTTGAGTGAGAGGTTGTTTTCCAGGCACCACACTCCTCCCTGTAGGTTGTCTCGTCATCGTTGGTAATCAAGCTTACTACTGTTGTGTCATCTGCAAACTTGATGATTGAGTTGGAGGCGTGCTTGGCCACGCAGTCATGGGTGAACAGAGAGTTCAGGAGGGGGCTGAGCACGCACCCTTGTGGGGCCCCATTGTTGAGGATCAGCGGAGTGGAGGTGATGTTTCCTACCTTCACCACCTGGGGGCGGCCTGACAGGAAGTCCAGGACCCAGTTGCACAGGGCGGGGTTCAGAACCAGGGCCTCGAGCTTACTGATGAGCTTGGAGGGTAATATGGTGTTGAATGCTGAGCAAAAGTCAATAATCAGCATTCTTACATAGGTATTCCTCTTGTCCAGATGGGATAGGACAGTGTGCAGAGTGATGGCGATTGCATTGTCTGTGGATCTATTGGGGCGGTAAGCAAATTGAAGTGGGTCTAGGGTGGCAGGTAAGGTAGACGTGATATGATCCTTGACTAGTCTCTCAAAGCACTTCATGATGACAGAGGTGAGTGCTACGGGGCGATAGTCATTAAGTTCAGTTAACTTTGCCTTCTTGGGTACAGGAACAATGGTGACCATCTTGAAGCATGTGGGGACTGCGGACTGGGGTAGAGATTGAATATGCCCGTAAACACACAAGCCAGCTGGTCTGTGCATGCTCTGAGGACTTGGCTAGGGATGCTGTCTGGGCCTGCAGCCCTGCGAGGGTTAACACATTAAACATTTTTACTCTTGTCTGCCACGGAGAAGGAGAGCCCACAGTCCTTGGTAGTGGGCCGTGTCGGTGGCACTGTGTTATCCTCAAAGCGTGCGAAGAATGTGTTTAGCCTGTCTGGAAGCAAGACGTCGGTCTCGGCGACGTGGCTGGTTTTCCTTTTGTAGTCCGTGATTGTCTGTAGTCCCTGGAACATACATCTCGTGTCTGAGCCAATGAATTGCGACTCCACTATCTCTGTACTGATATTTAGCTTGTTTGATTGCCTTGGAGTGAATAACTACACTGTTTATATTCTGCCATATTCCCCGTCACCTTGCCATGGTTAAATGCGGTTGTTCGCGCTATAGTGATACCATCTATCCACAGTTTCTGGTTAGGGTAGGTTTTAATAGTCACAGTGGGTACTACATATCCTATACACTTCCTTATAAACTCAGTCCACGTATCCGTGTATGCGTCTAGATTATTTTCACAAGCTACCTGGAACATATCCCAGTCCGTGTGAGCAAAACAATCCTGAAGTGTGGATTCTGATTGGTCTGACCAGTGTTGAATAGTTCTTAACATGAGTACTTCCTGTTTGAGTTTCTGCTTATAGGAAGGGAGGAAGATGGAGTCGTGGTCAGATTTGCCAAAAGGAGGGCGGGGGAGGGCCTTGTAAGCATTCCGGAAGTTTGAATAGCAATGGTCAAGAGTCTTAGCAGCACGAGTAGTACCGTCGATATGTTGATAGGACTTCGGCAGCCTAGTCCTCAAATTTGCTTTGTTAAAATCCCCAACTACAATAAATGCAGCCTCAGGATATGTGGTTTCCAGTTTGCATAAAGTCCAGGGAAGTTCTTTGAGGGCCGTCGTGGTATCGGCGTGAGGGGGGATGTAAACGGCTGTGGCAATGACAGAGGAGAATTCTCTTGGGAGATAATATGGTTGGGCATTTAATTGTGAGGTATTCAAAGTCAGGTGAACAAAAAGACTGGAGTTCCTGTATGTTCCTAGAATTACACCATTAGTCATTAATCATGAAACACACCCCTCCGCCCTTCTGCTTCCCGGAGAGATATTTATTCCTGACTGCGTGATATACTGAGAATCCTGCTGGCTTTACTGACTCCGACAGAGTATCCTGAGTGAGCCATGTTTCCGTGAAACAAAGTATGCTACAGGTGCCGATGTCTCTCTGGAAAGAAATCCTTGCTCTAAGCTTATCAACTTTGTTATCCAAAGACTGAACATTAGCGAGTAATATACTCAGAAGCGGTGGGTGGTGTGCGCACCTACTAAGTCGAACCAGCAGGTCGCCTCGAGTGCCTCTCCTCCACCGGCGATGTTTTGGGTCATCCTCTGGAATAAGTTCAATTTCTCTGGGGAGAGTGAACAAAGGATCTGCTCCAGGGAAGTCGTATTTGTCACGGTAGTCGTAGGGTTGAGACCAAGGCGCAGCGGGTTGCGTGCTCATTATTATTTTATTTAAACGTGAACACGAAAAAACAATAAACAAGGAACGCCAGTATGACAGTTTCGCAGGCTATACTAACAGCAGTGCAAAGATAACTACCCACAAAGGGACAGGTGAAAAACAAGCTCCTTAAGTAGGACTCTCAATCAGAAACAACGATGTACAGCTGTTCCTGATTGAGAGCCACACCAGGCAAACAAAGAAATACACAACATAGACAACCTAGAATACAAAACAAAAACATAAACCAAAAACCCCGGAACACATACAGTGCCTTGCGAAAGTATTCGGCCCCCTTGAACTTTTCGACCTTTTGCCACATTTCAGGCTTCAAACATAAAGATATAAAACTGTAATTTTTTGTGAAGAATCAACAACAAGTGGGACACAATTATGAAGTGGAACGAAATTTATTGGATATTTCAAACTTTTTTAACAAATAAAAAACTGAAAAATTGGCCGTGCAAAATTTCGAGAAAAAAATCGAAATTCTGTGGAAAGAACTGAAAACTGCTGTTCACAAACGCTCTCCATCCAACCTCACTGAGCTCGAGCTGTTTTGCAAGGAGGAATGGGCAAAAATTTCAGTCTCTCGATGTGCAAAACTGATAGAGACATACCCCAAGCGACTTACAGCTGTAATCGCAGTGAAAGGTGGCGCTACAAAGTATTAACTTAAGGGGGCTGAATAATTTTGCACGGCCAATTTTTCAGTTTTTTATTTGTTAAAAAAGTTTGAAATATCCAATAAATTTCGTTCCACTTCATGATTGTGTCCCACTTGTTGTTGATTCTTCACCAAAAATTACAGTTTTATATCTTTATGTTTGAAGCCTGAAATGTGGCAAAAGGTCGAAAAGTTCAAGGGGGCCGGATACTTTCGCAAGGCACTGTAAATACAACACCCCTCTAAGTATACACACACCCCGAACCATATAAAACAAATACCCCTCTACCTAAATACCTAGCCCAAACCACATGAAACAAACACCCCCTGCCACGTCCTGACCAAACAAAATAACAAATAACCCCTTATACTGGTCAGGACGTGACAGTATTCCTGGTCGTAATGCTGGTAGCTCTGGTGAGTTACCACCCCTCTAATATCCAATAGTTCTTCCCGGCTGTATGTATTGACACAAAACATTTCCTCAGCTAATAATGTAAAAAATAGTACATAAAAAAAACAAAATACTGCAAAGTTTCCTAAGATCTAGTCACGATGCTGCCATTTCTGTTGGCACCATCATCATGTTGTAATTCTTAAATTCTTCAAAACTATTTTGGATAATCATGCTCCCTTCCAAAAATGAAGGGTTAAAGGTAGATTGAAATCCTGGTACACTCTGGAATTATCACAAGTCATTCACAAAAGAGATAATGCTTGGGTCAAGGCCAGGAACACAGGCTTCGACCCAGACTGTCAAGTTTGTAAGCAACTGAGGAATCATTGTGTAAAACAAATCAGAAAGGCTAAATCTGATTATTATGTAACCTCTCTTTCAGATTGTATTGGGAACCCGGCTAAATTCTGGAAAACTGTCTAATCCCTGAAGGGTTCTACTTCCTCCTCTCTGCCACAAAAAAATGTATTCAGACACTGGCCTCATTACGGGGAAAAATGCCATCATTGATGCATTTAATCACCATTTTATTTTAGCTGGCTATCTCTTTGAAAGAACTTCTAAGCCTATTCACAATGATATTGGGCTGGATGCTGATAGAGGAAATTTGCTGAATGATCAGAGAAATCGTAGTCAAAGCTTTTCTTTTAGAAGTCCTGGATGCTTTGCTAGCAATGGACAACATGATATCCACAGGAGCCGACCAATTGGATCCTTGTCTGTTTAAGCATGCAGCTCCCATCATTGTCGGCTCAATAACCCACATTTTTAATTCAACATTGTTCTCAGGAAATATTTAAAAGTATAGAAATCAGCTCTTGTTCTGCCACTCCATAAGGGCGGGTATAGTAGTGATCTTAATCATTATCGCCCCATTTCAAGGCTTCCTTGTCTAGCTAAGATTCTTGAATCCTTGGTAAATGTACAACTTTGCTTGTTTTTATCTGAGAAATGTATATTGAATGTAAAACAATCAGGATTTGGATTTGGATTGATATGGATTTGATGTTTAAAAAACATGGATGAGCTGGTTATGAAGCTAAGATTTAAAGTTGGCCTTTTCTACAGAAACAGATTGTGCCTTTCTCTAATCAGTAGGAAGCAGATTATTCAGTCAACCTTTTTTTATCTGTTCTTGATTATGGTGATGTTATTTATCAAAGTGCAGCTGCTACTACTCTTAAACCTTTGGATGCAATGTACCGTGGTGCCCATCGTTTTGTTACAGGGGACAGTTTTGATACTCAGCACTGTATCCTGTATCAAAATGTTGGCTGGACTTCGCTAAAGACCCGTAGATTTCTACATTACTCCCTTTTTGTTTACCAGGCCATCTTCATAAACTTCCGTCGTATCTAACTTTGCTGTTGAAGTATAGACACCTTACTTGTCTATACCTCACAGGATTGGTTAACTACTGAGGTTCCTAGGGTCTCCACCGAGTTTTGTAAATCTGTTTTTAGTTTTAATGCACCTTATTGCTGGAACACATAGAAAATACGTGTAATCATGATGTTCTGGTTCCGTTCGGGTAATTTAAAGTATTGATTGGGGATTTATTTGTGGAGGAATGTAATGTTTTCTTTTGTGATGTTTTATTTGTGCTTAGCATATAATGTGTATATTTCTATTGTATTATACAGTGTACATTTGGAAAAGAGACCTAGGTCTCAATGGCTTCCCTGTCAAAATTAAGGTTCAATAAAAATGAATACGTCTCCCTTTTCCTCCCCCTCTCCTCACATCTCTCTTTTCCTCCCCCCTCTCCTCTCATCTCTCTTTTCCTCCCCCTCTCCTCTCATCTCTCTTTTCCTCCCCCTCTCCTCACATCTCTCTTTTCCTCCCCCCTCTCCTCACATCTCCCTTTTCCTCCCCCTCTCCTCACATCTCTCTTTTCCTCCCCCTCCCCTCACATCTCTCTTTTCCTCCCCCTCTCCCCACATCTCTCTTTTCCTCCCCCTCCCCTCACATCTCTCTTTTCCTCCCCCCTCTCCTCACATCTCTCTTTTCCTCCCCCCTCTCCTCACATCTCTCTTTTCCTCCCCCTCCCTCCTCTCCTCACATCTCTCTTTTCCTCCCCCCTCTCCTCACATCTCTCTTTTGGTAGCTGATCATCCAACGATAGTCAATCCCTCTTATTACGTCATCCAGAAGGACGGCAGGTAGGCTATCAGTTATTAAGAGAGTTGGGCCTGGAACCAAAAGGGCGCTGGTTCGCAAAAGCACGTAACCCTAATTGCTCCTGTAAGTCATTCTGGATAAGCGGGTCTGCAAAATGACTAAAATGTACATGTAAAGATTCCATGAGACATGTCTTGAATGGGGGACATTTTCATTAATTACAACTCATTGCTATCAGTTCAAATGTTATTTGTCACGTGTCGAATACAACAGGTGTTACAGTGAAATGCTTACTTACAAGCCCTTAACCAACAATGCAGTTTTAAGAAATAAAAGTGTCAAGAAAGTATTTACTAAAATAAACTGAAGTAAAAAACAAATACAATTAAACATTTAAATAGAAAAATTAAGGAGCAACAATAAAATAACAGTAGCAAGGCTATATAGAGGGGGTACCGGTACAGTCAATGTGCGGGGGCACAGTTTAGTCAAGGTAATATGTACATGTAGGTAGAGGTAAAGTGACTATGCATAGATAATAAACAGAGAGAAGCAGCAGTGTACAAATGGGGGTGGGGGGGACAATGCAAATAGTCTGGGTAGCCATTTGATTAGCTGTTCAGGAGTCTTATGGCTTGGGGGTAGAAGCTGTTAAGAAGCCTTTTGGACCTAGACTTGGTGCTTTGTCAGTATCCAGGGCCGCGTTCAATATGGCTCAATGTTGTGAAATGTTCCCAATTACAGAGATTTCTCTCTGAAAAGTAAAGTAAGGAATCGTGTCAGCTTTTTATCTCTGCGACAGTCAGTACATTGCACCTTTCTGAACGCAACCCAGGGTACACAGGAGGCTGCTGAGGGGAGAACGGCTCATAATAATGGCTGGAACGGAGCAAATGGAATGGCATCAAACACATGGAAGCCATTGATGTATTTGATACCATTCCACCCATTCTGCTCCAGCCATTACCACGAGCCTGTCCTCCCCAATTAAGGTGACATCAACCTCCTGTGCCAGAGTATGCAGGAGCTGCAGTCTGTCTGTCTGTCTGTCTGTCTGTCTGTCTGTCTGTCTGTCTGTCTGTCTGTCTGTCTGTCTGTCTGTCTGTCTGTCTGTCTGTCTGTCTGTCTGTCTGTCTGCCCTGCCTGCCTGCCTGCCTGCCTGCCTGCCTGCCTGCCTGCCTGCCGGCCGGCCGGGGATCTTGTCCTACTCAGAAATGTTGCATAACCACAGTATTTTACTCACACACAATGAACGGCTTGCAGTTAATCACTGTCTCTATTTAAACTGTGTTCCCCGTCCACTTCATGGTGGCAGACAGACAAACAGACAATTAGTTTCCAGAGAGCCAGGGGTTTAGTCTCATGCCTGGCATGCTTGGGTCAGTGGTGAGGGGGGCCGTGGATGGGGGTGGTGAGGCAGGCAGATGGTGCCTGCCCTGGTGTCCACACAGTGGCATAGTGAACATGATAAGCACAGTCTCATGTCAGCTGTCCAAATACTGCCCAGTCGTAGCGGAAGAGGAGATTGGGAAAGTGTGCAAACAGCCCTTTTACTGAAGTGGGAAAACACACTCTGCAGTAACAAAGGTTCTTTATGTTTATCAGTCTGATTTCCAGACCGATGAAAACAGACTGGCTTTGAGGCGATAAATAGACTGTACTGACATGGACAGGGACACACATGGACAGGGACACACGGACACGCGGACACACGGACATGGACACATGGACACACGGACAGGGACACACGGACAGGGACACACGGACACGCGGACACACGGACATGGACACATGGACACACGGACAGGGACACACGGACGCGGACACACGGACAGGGACACACGGACACGCGGACACACGGACATGGACACATGGACACACGGACAGGGACACACGTACACACGGACGCGGACACATGGACAGGGACACACGGACACACGGACATGCGGACACACGGACAGGGACACACGGACAGGGACACACGGACAGGGACACACGGACACACGGACGCGGACACACGGACAGGGACACACGGACACACGGACGCGGACACACGGACACACGGACACACGGACGCGGACACACGGACAGGGACACACGGACACACGGACGCGGACACACGGACACACGGACACACAGCCAGGGACACACGGACACGTGGACGGGGACACAGACACACAGACAGGGACACACGGACATGGACACAAGGACACAAGGACAGGGACACGTGGACACGGACACATGGACACAAGGACAGGGACACACGGACATGGACACACGGACAGGGACACACGGACAGGGACGGGGACACACGGACAGGGACACACTGACAGGGACACACGGACAGGGACCACTGACAGGGACACACGGACAAGGACACGGACAGGGACACACAGACACACGGACACGGACACACGGACAGGGACACACTGACAGGGACACACGGACAGGGACCACTGACAGGGACACACGGACAAGGACACGGACAGGGACACACAGACACACGGACACGGACACACGGACAGGGACACACAGACACACGGGCAGAGACACACAGACAGGGACATACTGACGGACATACGGACAGGGACTCCGACAGGGACACACGGACAGGGACACACGGACAGGGACACACGGACAGGGACACACAGACAGGGACACACTGACAGGGACATACGGACAGGGAAACACTGACAGGGACACACGGACAGGGACACCGACAGGGACACACCGACAGGGACACACGGACAGGGACACACGGACATGCATGGCCACTTCTGAGGGTTTACATTAACTGGATTTGTCCTCAGTACACCTGAGTGGGTGTCTTTTTTACTTCTGTTTCTTACCTTAGTTCATGACTCAGAGAGAGGGGTGTGTGTATGTGTAAGAGCAGAGCAACCATGTGTTCACATGTGTTGACATTTTCTTAGTTACCATGAGACATGCAACTCCCATCCCCCTGCAGTCTCATGTTTATAGCCAATTTCATGTTGTGAAACACAGTAGGATCATGGGCGTGTTACTAGAAGGATTACCTCCGTTACACAACCAACCATCTAGAGGTTCTGGAGCAGAAAAAACACCTGACAGCAAAGCTCCTGTCATTCAAACACACCAAGAAGCCTCTAGTGTGTGCTTGCTACTCCCTACGACCTGGGTTTCTGACTGTGTGTGTACCTGTGTGTTGGTAGACAGGGAAGGGGGAGCCCCATGTCTTCAAGGAGAAGACCTTTAAGAAGAACCGTCAGTGTGGGGTGTGTCGTCAGAGTGTGGACAACACGGGGTCATTTTGCCGAGGTGAGTCTCTGTCTCTCTCTGTCTCTCTCTGTCTCTCTCT